>NW_028261390.1:5208487-5227588 GCF_051295495.1 Thamnophis sirtalis
TGCCTAATCAACAGCCAGAGAAGCAAAACATCACCAGCATTTTAGCACTGATGATGTTACCAAGTTGGGTAATGAAATATCTACAAGGAAACAACCAAGTGCAGAGAGCACCAAGGAGCCCACTGTCTTCCTCCTCCTCCTCCTCCTCCTCCCGCCCACAAACCCTTGACCATTCTAACACTGATGATGTTACCTAGTTGGGTCATGAAACATCTGCAAGAAAATGATCAAATCCAGAGAGCACCAAGGAGCCCACCATCCTCCTCCTCCTCCTCCTCCTCCCAAACACCTTCTAATATTGATGATGTTACCTAGTTGGGTAATGAAATGTCTGCAAGGAAACAACCATGTCCAGAGAGCACCAAAGAGCTCACAGTCTTCCTCCTCTTCCTCCTACTCCTCGCCCCCACAAACCCGTCCATTCTAACACTGATGATGTTACCTAGTTGGGTCATGAAACATCTGGAAGGAAACAACCAAGCTCAGAGAGCACCAAGGACCCCACCGTCTTCCTCCTTCTCCTCCTCTTCCTCCTCCTCCTCCTTCCCCCCACAAACCCCTGACCATTCTAACACTGATGATGTTACCTAGTTGGGTCATGAAACATCTGGAAGGAAACAACCAAGCTCAGAGAGCACCAAGGACCCCACAGTCTTCCTCCTTCTCCTCCTCCTCCTCCTCCTCCTCTCCTCCTCCCTCCTCCTCCTCCTCCCCTCCTCCTCCTCCTCCTCCTCCTCCTTCTGCCCACAAACCCCTAACCATTCTAACACTGATGATGTTACCAAGTTGGGCCATGAAACATCTGGAAGGAAACAACCAAGCTCAGAGAGCACCAAGGTTTCCCTCTTTCCAGTAGCATCCTCCCCCTCATCATCTATGGCAGGCTGGCCTCTAGCAAAGCCAGGCGGAAGCTGAGGAGGGTAGTTCTGACCCCCGTCCTCTGGACGGCATTCATTAATAGAGAGTAAGAGCGTCTTCACCTCCTTTCTCTCCTCCTCGACTGGAGTAGTTCCCGAGCCCTGGTGCGCTTTCAATTATGTTCGCTCTCTGTGTGGTGTATGTGTGCATCAAGGCACATGCTTCAATTACAGCTTTATGATATCACATATCTGGATTTCTATGGAGCCGAACGCGCCGGCTGCTCGGGAAATCTAACGATTACATTACTCGCCGGCCTGAGCTTGGCACACTGAAAATCAATACGTGTCTTTGTGGGTTAATCAACCCTGGCACCCCCAGCATTTTTAGACTGTATTTGCAGTAGGTATCACTTCCCCAAGAAAATGAAATTCAAATGGGAAAAGAACCTCAAATCGATTCATATAATACAATGGGTTCCCTGCAGGGGTGAAATTCAATTTTTTTTTACTACTGGTTCTATGAGCATGGATTGGTGGGTATGGTGTAGCATGATGCGCGTGGCCTGGTGGGCATGGCAGGGGAAGGATACTGCAAAATCCCCATTCCCTCCCCACTTCAGGGGAAGGATACTGCAAAATCCCCATTCCCTCCCAACTCCAGGGGAAGGATACTGCAAAATCTCCATTCCCTCCCAACTCCAGGGGAAGGATAATGCAAAATCCCCATTCCCTCTCCACTTCAGGGGAAGGATACTGCAAAATCCCCATTCCCTCCCAACTCCAGGGGAAGGATACTGCAAAATCTCCATTCCCTCCCAACTCCAGGGGAAGGATACTGCAAAATCCCCATTCCCTCCCAACTCCAGGGGAAGGATACTGCAAAATCCCCATTCCCTCCCAACTCCAGGGGAAGGATACTGCAAAATCTCATTCCCTCTCCACTTCAGGGAAGGATACTGCAAAATCTCCATTCCCTCTCCACTTCAGGGGAAGGATACTGCAAAATCCCCATTCCCTCCCAACTCCAGGGGAAGGATACTGCAAAATCTCCATTCCCTCCCCACTCCAGGGGAAGGATACTGTAAAATCTCCATTCCCTCCCCACTCCAGGGGAAGGATACTGCAAAATCTCCATTCCCTCCCCACTCCAGGGGAAGGATGCTGCAAAATCCCATTCCCTCCCCACATGGATGTTTCTGGGCAGCTGACCACATGGAGTTGAGAGTGAGGTGTTTTTATACCTTCTCTTGGGCTTTGCACTTGAGCTTCCTGTTCCTGCGCAAGAACATGAAGGCCAGATAAGGAATAATGGATGGAAACTGACCAAGGAGAGATTCCACCTGGAAATAAGGAGGAACTTTCTGAGAGTGAGAGCAATCAACCCATGGGACAGAAGTTGCCTTCGGACGTTGTGGGAGCTTCATCACTGGAAGCTTTCAAGAAGAGACTGGACTGCCACTTATCAGAAATGGTGTAGGGTCTCCTGTTTGAGCAGGGGGTTGGACTAGATGACCTGTAAGGTCCCTTCCAACTCTGATAATCTGTAATCTGAAGTCTTAGTGCCACTTTATAAGGCCTTGGCGAGACCACACTTGGAAGACTGCATCCAGTTTTGGTCACCACAATATAAAAAAGATGTGGAGACTCTAGAAAGAGCCACAAAGGTGATTAGGAGACTGGAGAAGAGCCACAAAGGTGATTAGGAGACTGGAGGCTAAAACATATGAAGAACAGTTGCAGGAACTGGCATGGCTAGTCTAGTGAAGAGAAGGACTGGGGGAGACATGATAGCAGCCTTCCAATACTTGAGGGGCTGCCACAGAGTTAGGGCTCAAGCTATTTTCCATGAAGGCCAGACGAGGAATAACGGATAGAACTGATCAAGGAGAGATTTGACCTGGAAATTAGGAGACATTTTCTGACAGTGAGAACCATCAACACATGGGACAGAAGTTGCCTTCAGATGTTGTGGGAGCTTCACCGCTGGAAGCTTTCAAGAAGAGACTGGGCTGCCATTGGTCAGAAATGGTGTAGGGGGTCTCCTGCCTGAGCAGGGGGTTGACCTATAAGGGCCCTTCCAACTCTGTTAAATCTGTTAAATCTTCTGTCAGATCCTGCTTTGCAGTTTAGTCTGATTTTTCCCCCCTGAAAAAAAACTCCAGGAAACTTCAGTAAGTTGCCATAAGAGAAAATGAGGGTGTGTGTGTGTGTGTGTGTGAACATGCAAACACAAGAGACTAGTCCCTCACTTTTCTCCTGCCAGAACAATCAATTCCCCAAAGTGCTTCTGTTGCTGTCATAAATATCTTTGACTTCTTTTCAAATTTTATGAGATGGAGTGCATATTATTTTAACTCTCTTATATTTTTTTTTTTACATAAATTGTTATTGCCACCTTCAGGCATATAAGTTATCGGACCTTCTTGACATCAAGGATAACATCTGCCACATTTTATGACCTTGTTTTATGATCCCTCCCCCCCCCCGCCTTTCTGTTGCTGTTGTTGTTTTCCAAAAGAAAGTTGAAGAATGAAGAGCATTTGTCAGGCTGGATGAGTGGCTTGGTTCACTCCCTTGATTCAGATAACAGATGAACAGAGTCGGAAGGGACCTTGTAGGTCATCTGATCCAACCTCCTTGCCCAAGCAGGAGACCCTACACCATTTCTGACCAATGGCAGTCCAGTCTCTTCTTGAAAGCCTCCAGTGATGAAGCTCCCACAACCTCCGAAGGCAACTTCTGTCCCATGGGTTGATTATTCTCATCGTCAATAATTTCCTCCTTCTTTCTAGGTTGAATCTCTCCTTGATCAGTTTCCATCCATTATTTCTTGTCTGGCCTTCGGGTGCCTTGGAAAATAGCTTGCCCCTTCCTCTCTGTGGAAGCCCCCAGATATTGGAAGACTGCTATCCTGTCTCCCCTGGTCCTTCTCTTCACTAGACTAGCCATGCCCAGTTCCTGCAACTCTTCTTCATATGTTTTAGCCTCCAATCCTCTCATCATCCTGGTTACCCTCCTCTGCTCTTTTTCTAGAGTCTCAACATCTTTTTTATAGTGTGGTGACCAAAACTGGATGCAGTACTCTAGGTGTGGCCTTACTAGGGCTTTATAGAGTGGTATTAGTACCTCCCTTGATCTTGATTGTATCCCTCTGCTAATGCAATTTAGGATTGCATTGGCTTTTTTTGGCTGTCTCTGCACGCTTCTGCTCATATTTATCTGGTTGTCCCCTAAGACTCCAAGATCCCTCTCGCAGTCACGGCTATTAAGCCTGGTCTCACACAGTTTGTCTGTGTCATTTTGGTTTTTCTTATACAAGTGTAGGACTTTACTTTTTCTCTACATTGATTTTCATTTTGTTAGATAAGTATTAGATAGATATTCCATAGATATTCCATCTATGATAGATAGATAAGTAGATGATAGATAGATGACAGATGGATGGATGGATGGATGGATGGGTAGGTAGGTGGGTGGGTGATAGATAGGTAGATGATAGATAGATGATAAATTGATAGATGATAGGTGATAGATGATAGATAGATTGATAGATGATAGACGATAGACGATAGATGATAGACGATAGTTGGATGGATGGATGGATGGATGGATGGATGGATGGATGGATGGATGGATGGATAGATAGATTGATAGATAGATAGGTAGGTAGGTAGATAGGTAGACCGACCAATCGACAAACCGACAGACAGACATAGACATAGACATAGACATAGACATAGACATAGACATAGACATAGACATAGACATAGACATAGACATAGACATAGACATAGACATAGACATAAAGATACAGATAGATAGATAGATAGATAGATAGGTTTAGGTTTTTTAGGTTTTATTGACATTTGTAGGCCGCCCTTTTCCCTGAGGGGACTCAGGGCGGCTCACAGAAAACCAAGGGAGGGGGAATACAACATTAAGACGACAACATATAATAAAATCAACACCATACATTCAATATTCGGGCGGGGTAACGGTCCTTATCCCAGGCCTGACGGGCGAGCCAGTTCTTCAAGGCTATGCGGAAGGCTTGGACGGTGGAGAGGGTACGAATCTCCACGGGGAGCTCGTTCCAAAGGGTCGGGGCGACTGCTGAAAAGGCCCTCCTCCTTGTAGTTGCCAGCCGACACTGGCTGGCCGATGGAATGCGGAGGAGGCCCAGTCTATGCGATCTTATAGGTCGTAGGGAGGTAATCGGCAGAAGGCAGTCTCTCAAGATAGATAGATAGATAGATAGATAGATAGATAGATAGATAGATAGATAGATAGATAGATAGACAGAGAGAGAGAGAGAGAGATAGACATAGAGATAGAGATAGAGATAGACATAAAGATATAGATAGATAGATAGATAGATAGATAGATAGATAGATAGATAGATAGATAGATAGATAGATAGATAGACAGACATAGAGATAGCTAGATAGCTAGCTAGATAGCTAGCTAGCGAGATAGAGAGATAGAGAGATAGAGAGATAGAGAGATAGAGAGAGATAGAGAGAGATAGAGTGATAGTGATAGAGTGATAGAGTGATAGAGAGGGGGAGGGAGGGAGGGAAGGAAGGAGGGAGGGAGGGAGAGAGAGACTGATATTAACTAATTTGGGTAAGGAAACATCTGCAATAAAACATCCAAGCTCAGAGGGCACCCAGGACCCTTCATATCTAAAATCCGCCTCCACCCTTCTTTCTTTGACTCCCAAAGTTTGTTGAAGTGTTTCTGACGTAACTCGTTGACAAGCATGCTCTGTTTCATAGGAAGCAGTTAGAATAATTGCATATTCACCCAGCCTTTCGACAATCTCTGTTCAAGAACTTTTCTCTTTCCCTCTCCTCCTCCTTTGGGAAGTGGTGAAAACTCAGATTTAATTGCCAGCTGCTTTCAGGCGAAGGGCAACAAGGGTAAGCCTCAAGAAACTCAACAGCTGGAGAGGCTAAAGCTTAGTGGCACATTTTCTCTCTGTACTTTCTTTGATAATTCCACCTGGGACCTTGTCTAGGTAGATTCATTCATTTGCATAAAGGCATACAGTTTAGATCGCCTTCTCCTTCTTCTTTTCAGGTGGTGGGTCTGAACAATTTTGGAACCATCACGTTGAAAATAATGAATCAAGTTTGATGGTTCACCAAAGGAAGTTTCCTTCTCACTGATATAGCAATAGCAATAGCAGTAGACTTATATACCGCTTCATAGGCCTTTCAGGCCTCTCTAAGCGGTTTACAGAGAGTCAGCATATTGCCCCCAACAATCTGGGTCCTCATTTTACCCACCTCGGAAGGATGGAAGGCTGAGTCAACCCTGAGCCGGTGAGATTTGAACCGCTGACCTGCTGATCTAGCAGTAGCCTGCAGTGCTGCATTTAACCACTGCGCCACCTTGGCTCAGTGGCGTATACGCCATGTTATGTCTTTTCTAGTTGATAGCCACGTCTTTTTGGGTGGTGGAATCCTCTCTTCCTCTCTCTCTCTCTCTCTCTCTCTCTCTCTCTCTCTCTCTCTCCTCCCTCTCTCTCTCTCTCTCTCTTTCTCTTCTTTTCTCATCTGACTATCTCTGTCTATCCATTCTCTCTCTCTCTCCCGCTCCATCTCTCTCTGTGTGTGTGTGTGTGTGTGTGTGTGTGTGTATGTGTGTGTGTCCCTCCCTCTCCCTCTCTCTTTATTTCTGTCTTTCAGCCTGTCTCTCTGTCTGTCTGTCTGTCTGTCTGTCTGTCTATCTATCTATCTATCTATCTATCTATCATCTCTGTCTGTGTCTGTCTGTCTATCTATCTATCTATCTATCTATCATCTATCTATCTATTCTCTCTCTCTCTCTCTCTCTCTCTCTCTCTCTCTATATATATATATATATATATATATATATAATCTATCATCTCTCTATGCATCTATCTGTTATATCTATTTATCCATCCATCCATCCATCCATCCATCCATCCATCCATCCATCCATCCATCCATCCATGCATACATACATACATACATACATACATACATACATACATACATCATCTCTCTATATATAATCTATCATCCCTCTATGCATCTATCTATTATATCTATTTATCTATCCATCAATCCATCAATCCATCAATCCATCAATCCATCAATCCATCCATCCATCCATCCATCCATCCATCCATCCATCCATCCATCCATCCATCCATCCATCCATCTATCTATCTATCTATCTATCTATCTATCTGTCATCTCTCTCTATATAATCTATCATCTCTCTATGCATCTATCTATTATATCTATTTATCCATCCACCACCCATCCCCTACCTATCATCATTTCTCTCTCCCTATCTCCTCTCTGTGTCTGTCTGTTCATCTCCATCTCTCTCTCTCTCTCTCTCTCCCTCCCTCCTTCCACATCTTCCAAACTTTCACTCATTCTTTGAGTTTCTCTATGCTCTGCCTGATGTCAGCTTTGATGGTGTCCAGCCATCATTTCTCTGATGGCCTGGTTCCCTTAAATTTGACAAATAAATAATGTGCTTGACAATGACGAAAGCCACCTTGGCTGGATTTCTCCCCCCCCCCATATTTAATTGACTAACCGGAGCCTTTGAATTGTGCCTCGAATTGTCAAAATCAGGGTCTTTCTTATTTGTGGTTGACCCCCACCCCACCCCAAGACAACAAACACATCCCTGTGGTCTCTTGTGCCTACCACATCTCTGTGGCACTGAATTCATCTCGCCAAGCCTGTGAGGTAGGCAATCTTAAATCATTCTTAGCTCCGCTGATATTGAATCAACACATCCCTCTTTGTTCCGATGACGTCCAAGGACAGCTAAGCCTTAAAGCATATAAAATCTGTTCGTCTTCATCACCCATTACCTCAATGAGGAATGGCCGAGTGCGAAGGCAACTGGGGGGAAAGGATAGGAAGCAGCAACAGGGCTAATAAACTTTCACAATGCAGACTGGAGGCGGCAGAAAGAACTTGGGCACTGAAGCTTGAATGGAAGTGAAGTTCATTTCGTCTCTTTCGTTAGGACCCAAGTGTTATGTATTGGTTCAGGAGGGCGGGAGATGAATGCAAACTTCGATAAAGCAGTCCTTGTCATTTTTTTTAAACCTTTATTTTAATCCGGTGTTTCATCCTGATTAATGGGGTCAAAATGCTGGCACCTTTGCTGTTTAGCTTTGTTGCCAATGAGGATTGACTCTCTTCCCAATGTTTTTCCATGTCTACTGACTGTTGAGATGATTTCAATCTGGTTTCCTCAACTTATTTACTTATTTTCTTTCTTTCTTTCTTTCTTTCTTTCTTTCTTTCTCTCCTCCCTCTCTCATCTATCTGTCATATATTTCTATCTAATCACCGACCTATCCACCCACTCATCCATCCATTCATCCATTCATCTCTATCCATCCATCATCTGTCTGTCTGTATGTCCGTCCATCCGTCCGTCCGTCCGTCCATCCATCCATCCATCCATTCATCTCTATCCATCCATCATCTGTCTGTCTGTATGTCTGTCCATCCGTCCGTCCATCCATCCATCCATCCATCCATCCATCCATCCATCCATCCATCCATCCATCTAATCTATCATCTATTTATCCATATATAATCTTTCTATTTTTCTATCATCTGTCTAATCTATTTCTATGTAACCATCCATTCATTTATTGATCTATCCATCCATCATTCTACCATTCTATCTATTTTTATCTAAGCATGCATGCATGCATCCATTCATCTACCTATCTATCTATCTATCCATCCATCATATCTCTCTCTCTATTTATCCATCTATAATCTTTCTCTTTCTATATTTCTATCTATCATCTGTCTAATCTATATCTATCTAATCATCCATTCATTCATTCATCTATCCATCCTATCTATCTATCTGCCTGCCTGCCTGCCTGCCTGCCTGTCTCTCTGTCTGCCTGCCTGCCTGTCTGTCATTCTGTCATTATTTCTATCTAACCATGCATCCATCTATTCATCCATCCATCCATCCATCCATCATCTACCTACCTACCTACCTACCTACCTACCTACCTACCTACCTACCTATCTATCTATCTATCTATCTATCTATCTATCTATCTATCTATCTATCTATCTATCTGTCATTCTGTCATTCTGTCATTCTGTCATTTATTTCTATCTAACCATGCATGCATCCATCCATCCATCATCTATCTATCATCTATTTCTATCTAACAATGCAACCATCCATTCATATATCTATCTATCTATCTATCTATCTATCTATCTATCTATCTATCTATCTATCTATCTATCTATCTATCTATCTATCATCTATCTACGTTTCTAACATCTACTGTATACACAAGAATCTAGTCAACTGAAGTCAACTGAAGAATAACAGAAGTCAGAACTGAAGAAGCTTCTTGGATGAGAAACAAAACATCTTCAAGGGGAAAAAAAGTCCAGTTGCCTCTTGAAAAAGAACCTTCTGGACTACCAGTTGAAGTGTAGATATTGTGCACTGCTAAGGTTGAGAAATGCTGGATTTAGACCATCCAGTCCAAACTCTAACAGTCTAAGGAAACAGTTGATTTAATTTTAAGAAATCTCAGGCTCCGTTCTCCTCCTATATTGCCTCACATCCAGAAAAACCAGGGACTTCTCACCCAAATTCACTTAGGATTTAGTCAATTCCCAAGTTTGTTAGCTGTGGCAAGGACAGGGAGATTGGGGCATCCCCAAAAACAACTTTTGTTCTTTTTCGCTGAGAAAACGGGATGGAACCAGAAGGGAGGGGTGTGTTGTATTTTTTTAATATGACTGAGAAACAATTAAATTAGCCAATAGGGCCATTAAAGGAACAGTTAATTGTGGCAGACAGATAAAATTGTTCTCCTTGTTAATCAATAGAATGGCTGTTAGGTTAATAGGCCTTATCAAAGTTATTTATCTGCCAGTCCCAAATGCACGAGGATCACAAACACACTTGCTCTCTAATCTTAACTAATGAATAATTGCAACACAGCCGAATAATTGCAAAGCGGCACATAGAGAGAAGTAGGCACCAGACTAGAAACTGGGAGTCCATGAGTTCAAGTCCTGCCTTAGCCATAAAGGTCAGGTTGGAGGGGGGTAGAACCTTGAGTCAATTCCACCCCCCTCTCTACTTCCCTCCCTTCCTCCCTCCTACTCTCTCTCTCTCCGCCTCACAGTTGTTGTTGTGGGGAAAATAGGAGGAGGAATATGATTTGGGTATGTTCACTGCCTTGAATTATTTGTAAAAAATAATAAAGGCAGTAGATAAATAAATAAACAAATAACCCTTGAAGTACCTTATTTCACTCTGCATTCTCAAACAATATGTTCCCTTTATTGTTTTGCAAGCTGAATTTCATTAACAAAACAGGACTTTCCTTCCCTCCACTCCTCTTCCTCATCCTTCTGTCCTTTTCTTTCTCCTCCACCCCCTCCTTCTCCTCCCCTCCTCCTTTTCCTCCTCTTCCTCCTCCTCTCCTCCTTCTTTCTCCTTCTCTCCTTCTCCTTTTCCTCCTCTTCCTCCTCCTCTCCTCCTTCTTTCTCCTTCTCTCCTTCTCCTCCTTTTTCTCTTCTTCATCCTCCTCTCCTCCTTCTTTCTCCTCCTCCTTTTCCTCCTCTTCCTCCTCCTCTCTCCTCCTTCTTTCTCCTTCTCTCGTTCTCCTCCTTTTCCTCCTCTTCCTCCTCCACTAGTCCTCTCCTTCTTCTTTTTCCTCCTTTTCCTCATCTTCCTCCTCCTCTCCTTCTCCTTCTTTCTCCTCGTCCTCTTTTCCTCTTCCTCCTTCTATCCTCCTTCTTTCTCCTCCTTTTCCTCCTCTTTCTTGTCCTCCTCCTCCTCTCCTCCTCTTTCTCTTTCTCCTTCTTCTCCTCTTCCTCCTCCATCCCCTTTCCTTTCCTTTCCTTTATTCTTTTCCTTTCCTTTCCTTTCTTTCTTCAAGCTCACACCCCTGGAACACAATCCCAATTTCACGGTGTTGTTTACTGAAAATTCTTAGGAGAATAGTAAAGATGAAGAGACCTTCTTCAAAATATATGGAGTACAATTTAAACCTGAATCGTAACAAGAAAAGAAAAAAAGGAAAATCCCACCACCATTTACCCAAACCGTCCCTTTGTGATGACACATGAGATTGTTGTACTGCTTTTAATAGAGCAATCTCAGCCGAAAGAAGCAAACTTCTTAATATTTGGTCCAAATCTGGAAAAAAAAATCCACAACAATAAAATCTCTCTTGAATGTGGTTCTTTGCCCAGCTCTTATTTTTATGTTCACACTTGCCCGGTGTTTTCAACAGAACGGTAGAAGATTGTTTTTTTTTACCTTCATGTTTAAATATTGATGTTTCTTTTTATTTAATTAGTTTGTTAGTTTGTAAACTGTCTTGAGCTGTGAAAAAGAGGGTAAACGGATCTTTAAAATAAATACATATCACCACCGCCTCTCTCTCTCTCTCTCTCTCGTCAGCACGAGATATCCTACTGGGAGTTTCAGGTCTGGTTAAGTAAACTCATTATGTTACGGAGAGATTTAATAAGATTCCCAGGCAGGTTAATTACGATATTTTACCTATAGTGGATCGTTTGATGTTGATTTTGGGAAGCCTTGCTTTGAAGAAGTAGCGGAAGAGTTTCAAGGTGCCAAAAATGTAATAACTTTTTAAAAAAAAAGATCAAGGGTATTTTTTTCATAAGGACACATTACATCCGCCACTAGAATATCCCAGATTCCTCCAGCCCAACTCAAGACATCCACATCAAACGTAATGTTCCATCGGTGTCATTGGGAGGGGGGAAAATCGCTATGGTCACAGATTACAGGTGGAAACGTTTATTCATTTTGCTGGAAAGAACTGAGTTTATCGTTATCCAGGTTTGTTTGGTGCAATGCTTTTAAAAAAAAAATCTGTGGAAGGAATTATTAGAGTAGATTTTGCAGGTTTAATGGAAGTTGGGCCGCCTTTAAATTTAAAGTATAAGTTCGGTTGCATATACATTTTTATTTTTATGGTTCATTGCATGGTCCATTTAAGATTGGACTTGGCATTTTTGTCTGCCTATCGAGTCTTTCCAGTGGTGGGTTGCCCTAATTTTATTAGGTGGCGCAGTGGTTAAATGCAGCACTGCAGGCTACTTCAGCTGACTGCAGTTCTGCAGTTCGGCTTTTCAAATCTCACCGGCTCAGGGTTGACTCAGCCTTCCATCCTTCCGAGGTGGGTAAAATGAGGACCCGGATTGTTGGGGGCAATATGCTAACTCTGTAAACCGCTTAGAGAGGGCTGAAAGCCCTATGAAGCGGTATATAAGTCGAACTGCTATTGCTATTACTCGTGTGCGTGTGCGCAATGCTTCTGCGCATGGACAGAAGTGTCCAGGCAGATGGACGGAGCCTTCCGCCACCGGTATTACTGGTTCACCCAATCCGTGCCGAAGAAGGAGCAACTCACCTATGAGTCTTTCCCAAGAAACTAGGGTAGAAAGGCCGATGTTTCTTGAGAGTATTAAAAGTATTGCCACAAGTTGTTTCAAGTAAAACTGCCTTTTGCAATTGACTGGAGGGGATTTTGTCAATGCTAATGACATTCAAGGGATGCTCCAATTCTTTTGGGAAAAGAGGGAGGAAGGAAGGAAGGAAAGAAAGAAAGAAAGAAAGAAGGAAGGAAGGAAGGAAGGAAGGAAATGACAGAAGAAGAATTGAGAAAGGGCTCAGTAGAGAGGGAGGGGGAGGGAGAAAGGAAAGAGAAAGAAAGAAAGAAGGAAGGAAGGAAGGAAATGATAGAGGAAGAAGGGAGAAAGGGCTCAGTAGAGAGGGAGGGGGAAGGGAGAAAGGAAAGACAGAAAAAAGGAAGGAATAAAGGAAGGAAGGAAGGAAGTAAATGAGAGGAAGAATGGAGAGTAGGTTGAATAGGGAGGGAGGAAAGAAAGAAAGAAGGCAGGAAAGAAAGGAAGAAGGAAAGAAGGGAAGAAGGGAAGAAAATGACAGAGGAAGAATGGAGAAAGGGCTCAGTAGAGAGGGAGGGGGAGTGAGAAAGGAAAGACAGAAAGAAAGAAAGAAAGAAAGAAAGAAAGAAAAGAAAGAAAGAAAGAAGGAAGAATGACAGAGGAAGAATGCAGAGTAGGCTGAGTAGAGAGGAAGGGAGGAAAGAAAGAAGGAAGGAAGGAAATGACAGAGGAAGAATGGAGAAGTGGCTGAGGAGGGAGGGAGGGAGGGAAGGAAGGAAATGACAGAGGAAGAATGGAGAAAGGAGTAGAGAGGGAGGGAGGAAAGAAAGAAGGAAGGAAGGAAATGACAGAGGAAGAACGGAGAAAGGAGTAAGAGGGAGGGAGAGGGAGGGAGAGGACGGGAGACTTAGCTTTTCAGAAAAGACAAAAAAAATAGATTTTTGCCAAAAAAAGTGAAGAGCTAAAGTCTTTGTGTGTTATCTTTATGCCTAGGCGAGAACAAAACAGAGTTTCTTTTCCTGCTGCCTTGTGATTCCCCCAGGCTTCTTCAAACCACCTCTTATTTTTTTTTTCTTTTGTTGTTGTTTCTCTCTCTCTCTCTTTTCCCATGCTTGCTGGAGTTCTCTTCCCTTGCTCTTCCTTGCTTGATGCTGAAAGTCTGCCTTCAATTGTCATCTGTTCCCCTTGCCTGAGGCTTTCATCCTCGGCCTTTATCAGGCTATCATGATGACTTATTTTGAAAGCCTCTTGGATTCTTTTTTTTTTCCTTTTTCTGCAGTGTACTTTAAAAAAATAATCACTTTGGGTTTTTACAGTGTCTTCTCTCTTTCCAAAGCTCTTTTTTTTTGTACAAATATATTGAATTCTTTCTTTGCACACGGATTTTCGCCTATACCGCCTTCTGGTCAAATCTCACTCAAATACTTCATCTAATTTTCTAAGTTTAACCATCATGATAAGAATAGTGGTGGTAATTGTTGATGGTTTCATTGTATTATCTCCAGCACATTGCATCCTATTGGTATGCACTGATTACCAGTACTTAGCAATATCTCCTCATCCCCCCCTCTCCCTTCTTTCTCTTCTTACCACTTCACTCTCCACCCCTCCCCTCCCCCTCCTCCTCCCCTCCTCCTCCTCCTTCTCCTCCTTCTAGTACTTTTTCTTCTTCTTCTTCTTTCTTCCTTCTTCTTCTTCTTCTTCTTCTTCTTCTTCTTCTTCTTCTTCTTCTTCTACTACATACTACTACTACTACTTCTACTCTAGTACTTTTTCCTTCTTCTACTACTACTACTTCACTTCTTCTTCTTCCTCTCTTCTTCTTCTACTACTACTACTTTTTCTCTTCTTCTAGTACTTATTTTCTTCTACTACTACCTTTCTTCTCCTCTCCTCCTCTTCCTTCTAGTACTTTTTCTTCTACTTCTTCTATTCTTCTTCTAGTACTTTTTCTACTACTACTACTACTACTACTACTACTACTCTAGTACTTTTTCCTTCTTCTTCTACTACTACTTCACTTCTTCCTCCTCCTCCTCCTCTCTTCTACTACTACTTTTTCTCTTCTTCTTCTAGTACTTATTTTCTTCTACTACTACCTTTCTTCTTCTCCTCCTCCTCCTCCACCTCCTCCTCCTCCTCCTTCTTCAAGTACTTTTTCTTCTACTACTTCTTCTCATCTTCTTTTAGTACTTCTTCTTCTTCTTCTTCTACTACTACTACTACTACTCTAGTACTTTTTCCTTCTACTACTACTACTTCACTTCTTCTTCTTCTTCTTCCTCCTCCTCTTCTTCTACTACTACTACTTTTTCTCTCCTTCTAGTACTTATTTTCTTCTACTACTACCTTTCTCCTCCTCCTCCTTCTAGTACTTTTTCTTCTACTTCTATTCTTCTTCTAGTACTTTTTCTTCTTCTTCTTCTTCTTCTTCTTCTTCTTCTACTACTACTACTACTACTACTACTCTAGTACTTTTTCCTTCTTCTACTACTACTTCACTTCCTCCTCCTCCTCCTCCTCCTCTTCTTCTTCTACTACTACTACTACTACTTTTCTTCTTCTAATACTTATTTTCTTCTACTACTACCTTTCTTCTCCTCCTCCTCCCCCTCCTTCTCCTCCTCCTCTTCTAGTACTTTTTCTTCCACTACTACTACTACTACTACTACTACTACTACTACTACTACTCCTTTTCCTCCTGCTCCTCCTCCTCCTCCTCCTCTTTCCTAAGTATAAGTGCCTGTTTTGATGCACCGGAGAACATCATTTTGTTGTATATGCAAGTTTTGTTGGGGGGAGGGGAGCGAGGGAACCACTACCAGCTGAATTAATGGAAACCCAGTCAGTCAGGGCTGATTGAATGGCAATCTGTTGTATTCCCCTCAAAGCTGCCAGGAAATGTATCTTGAGAGCATCTCTTCTGCTACGCTTCTCCTTCAGAGAAACACTGACACGAGGGTCTCTTGAGCCTCAGTAGAGTGGCAGATAGAAATTTCTAAGGGGCTTTCCGCTCTTCACCATCCCAAGAGGTCTTGAATTAGCAAGAAACCCTCTTAAGGATTTCAGCTCATGAATGGATGCCAACGAAAGAGAGGATAAGTTATGCATGAAGAGCAAAGGGCTCATTTTGGCTGTGCCTATTTTTGTTTCTATTTTCCTTACTTCTCAAACTAACAACTCTAAAGTTTTGTTGGCGTGATCCTAAAGAATAATGAAATGAGAGAGAATGTTCCTTTGTTTGATTTGGCTTAGTTGTCTTTTTCTATCCCAGGTACCTGATGGGAGTAGTAACCCTAGCTCTAGCCCTGACCCTGACCCCGTTCCCGACCCCAACCCAACCCCAACCCCAACCCCTACCCTTACTCTTACCCTGACCCTAACCCTAACACTGACCTTAACCCTAACCCCAACACTTACCCTTACCCTAACCCTAACCCAGACTGTAACCCTTACCCTAACCCTAACCCTTACCCTAACCCTAACCCCAACTCTTACCCTTATGCTAACCCTAACCCTAACCCTGTCCCTAATCCTAACCCAGACCTTAACCCTAACCCCAACCCTTACCCTTACCCTTACCCTTATGCTAACCCTAACCCTGTCCCTAATCCTAACCCTAACCCCAGCTCTTACCCTTATGCTAACCCTAACCCTAACCCTGTCCCTAATCCTAACCCAAACCTTAACCCTAACCCTAACCCCAACCCCAACTCTTACCCTTATGCTAACCCTAACCCTGTCCCTAATCCTAACCCACACCATAACCCTAACCCTAACCATGACCCTGACCCCAACCCCAACCCCAACCCCAACCCTTATCCTTACCCTAACCCTAACACTTACCCTTACCCTAACCCTAACCAAGACTGTAACCCTAACCTTAACCCAAAATTTACCCTAACCCTAACCCTAACCCTAACCCTTACCCTAATCCTAACCCCAACCCCAACTCTTACCCTTATGCTAACCCTAACCCTGTCCTTAATCCTAACCCAGACCCTAACCCTAACCATGACCCTAACCATGACCTTGACCCTAACCCTGACCCTAACCCTGACCCTGACCCTGACCCTGACCCTGACCCTAACCCTATCATATTTCTCTACTGTTATCTGGGATAATGGCAGAAGCTGGGACAAGTAACAGGAGCTCACTCCGTGGCGCTAGGGATCTGAACTGCCAAACTGCCGACCTTACTGATCGACAAGTTCAGGGTCTTAGCCACTGAGCCATCTTACCTTAGTCACCAAATAAATCTGTTAGGGTCAAAAAATTCCCTAATTTTCAGTATTTATTTTTTAAAGGTCACTGATTTTTTCCATCCAACTGAATAAGAATGGCATTAAAATAAAGAAGAAATGTTTAGCGTAGGATGTTTTCTCCGCCTTCATTTCCTTACTGAAAGCTATCAACAATCATTCCAATCCTTTAATGCAAGCCAGAGGCAGGAGGCTGGACCGAGAAATCTACAGGATCTCTACCAATCTCAGATTCAGTCATTCTGTGACAGCTGGGAAATAAGTGTGTATTCACCTAGTGACACCTTTTTATTCTAGCCATTTCTGTCACCTCTAAAATAGTCCACAAAAAAAAAGGTGAAAAGGTATAGGAAACACAATTCCCCAAGTGCTATATAAAAAGGAGAGTTTGGGTAGTTTCCAGCCCACCATTTCCCCTTGATTTGATTACAGATATTGTTTGAAGTATTGTTTGATATATAGAGGACAGCAGAGCAGAGCAGGAGTGGAGCAGGGTGGAGGAGAAGAGAAGAGAAAAGAGAAGAGAAAAGGATGGATACATGATAGATATACAGACAGACAAAGACAGACAGACAGATACACAGAGAGAGAGAGAGATGTAGATAGATAGATTGATGGATAGAGATAGATAGATAGATAGATAGATAGATAGATAGATAGAGAGAGAGAGAGAGAGAGAGAGAGAGAGAGAGAGAGAGAGAGAGAGAGACATAGACAGAGAGATGATAGATGGATGTGTGTGTGTGTGTGTGTGTGTCTTTGGTTATTCGGGTTTTCTCCCGCGTAAAATTGGAAGTGTCTTGGGACGTTCCTTGGCAAGGAATGACACCAGACCCACACTCACAAGAGCCACACAGGATGTCACCACCACACATCCACGCAGAAAGCAGACTCAAACCCACACTGATGATGAGGCACGACCAAGGACCAGAAGCCAGACCGCATCTGCACCATTAGCCACTTTAAACCCCTCCAATCCTTACATGAAGCACAAAACCCCCCAACCAATCAGAATACACCTCCACCCAAACCCCGACTGGCAGTTAAAAGGAAGAAACAGCTGCGATCTCACATTGCTCCTGGAAGCACCAAGCCGAGCAAACAAGCCTGAAGATGACGAATGAGACTTCGTTGAAATATCGCCAAGACACTTCCAATTTTACACGGGAGAAAACCTGAATAACCAAAGACCTATATATATATATATATATGTAGGTCTTTAGTTATTTGGGTTTTCTCCCACGTAAATTCTTCAGGCTTCGTGCTTCCAGGAGCAATGTGAGATTTTTTGCTCCTGGAAGCACGAAGCCTGAAGATGACGAATGAGACTTCGTCGAAACGTCGCTAAGACACCTCCAATTTTACACAGGAGAAAACCCGAATAACTAAAGACCTACATACTAACACCCGTGAAAACCTCAGAAAACAAACAAATGGTCTCCTGGGGTGAGCCGATAGACAGAGAAAGAAAGCAGTAAGCTTCCTCCCATATTTGTGCATACCAGGGGTTGTGACATCCCACTCGTCATCTTCAGGCTGGGGTCTTCGGCCTCGTGCCTGTGCGTCCATATTTGAGTAGATCAGGTTGCCCTGCTTGACCCGTTTCACTAGAAAAAAACACATAAAAAGTATAAAAAATTAAAAAGTCTACAAAGAAAAAGAAAAAGAAAAGCAATAAGCCAGCTTATAAAGCCCTTAGCAAACTAACTCAAGGCTCGTGATTAATGACTTCATACCATTTTTTGATGGTTTGCAGAAATCCAAGTTCTCAGAACTGTTCAGTGATGTTCCTTTTTCTCTTCCTCTCATCAGCAATGCCAAGATACCTGTGAATGGCTCTTAAATAAAACTAAGCAATTAAGCAAGTGAACAGCTAAAACAGAATCAGGAGCCTTAAGTAATAATGTGTAGCCATAAAGCCATCATCAGTAAAAAGGAAAGCAAATAATAAAAAGAGAGGTAACTAGTGGGAACAGCTGTTCCCTGTCAGAATATATATATCCTTGGTTAGGTCTAGTTTATTGAAAAGGAGGACGAGGGGGGACATGATAGCAGTCTTCCAATATTTGAGGGGCTGCCCCAAAGGAGAGGGAGTCAAGCTATTCTCCAAAGTATCTAAAGGCAGGACAAGGAGCAATAGATGGGAAGCTAATCAAGGAGAGAAACAACGTGGCATTAAGGAGAAATTTCCTTACAGCGAGAACAATTAATCAGAGGAATGTGTTGTGGCACAGCGAGAACAATTAATCAGAGGAATGTGTTGTGGCCCACCAGTGGAGTTGGCAGCAGATTCGGACAGTGAGGAGGTTGGGGAGGGACATGGGCCAGTCGTGGAGTCTGGGGAAGGCTCTGATGAGGATCCTGTGTTGGAGGCAGAATGGGGGCCAGGGCCGTCTGACAGTTATCAGCTGCCTTCGGAGTCGGACATCAGTGAGGCAGAAGAACAGCTGGAGCCTGTTCCCAGTGTGCGCAAGCGGAGAGTTGCCAGAGGAAGGGAACAGCTGAAGAACAGGGGTCGACTTGGGAGTAAGG
>NW_028261390.1:5227788-5247788 GCF_051295495.1 Thamnophis sirtalis
CGTTTTGGCTGAAATTCATTTTATAGGAAGAACACAATTTCTTCACAATTTTTAGCAAGGGTTGGTTGCTGCGTGGGCGTGACTATGGTGGGCATGGCCTAGTTAGCCCTCCTGCACCATGATGGGGGGGGGGCAAACACTTAGCTTTGGAGGCTCCGGGAGGGTGAAGGGTGCAGTTCAGCGGTTCTAATCTCACCGGCTCAAGGTTGACTCAGCCTTCCATCCTTCTGAGGTGGGTGAAATGAGGACCCAGACTGTGGGGGCGATATGCTGACTCTGTAAACTGCTTAGAGAGGGCTGAAAGCCCTATGAAGCGGTATATAAGTCTAACTGCTCTTGCTATTGCTAACTGTGTTGGCTTTTTTGGCAGCTGCAGCACACGGCTGGCTCATATTTAAGTATTCTTCCACAAGGACTCCAAGATCCCTCTCAGTTACTACTATTGAGCAAGGATTTGAGCTTCGTCTTCAGGATCTGGCCTTCTAAAGAACTAAAGAGCAGTCAATTGTTCCACTGATTAATTATGCTGTCAAGAAATTCCTCCTTAGTTCTAAGTTGCTTCTTTCCTTGATTAGTTTTCACCCATTGCTTCTTGTCCTGTCTTCAAATGCTTTGGAAAATAGGTTGACTCCCTCTTCTTTGTGGCAGTCTTTGAGATACATGATAGCATGTCAATCATGTATCCCCTAGTCCTTCTTTTCATGAAACTAGACACAGTTCCTGCAACCGTTCTGTATATGTTTTAGCCTCCAGTCCCCTAATCCTCTTTGTTGCTCTTCTCTGCACTCTTTCTAGAGTCTCTGCATCTTTTCTACATTGTGGCAACCAAAACTGGATGCAGGATTCCAAGTGTGGCCTTACCAAGGGATTATAAAGTGGTATTAACCCTTCACCTGATCTTGATTCTATCCTTTTGTTTATGCAGCCTAGAACTGTGTTGGCTTTTTTTGGCAGCTGCAGCACACGGCTGGCTCATATTTAAGTATTCTTCCACTAGGACTCCAAGATCCCTCTCACAGTTACTACTATTGAGCAAGGTACCACCTATGCTGTACCTGTGCATTTCGTTTTTCTTGCCTAAATGTAGAATTTTACTTTTTGCACCACTGAATTTCATTTTTGTTAGATAGCGGCCAATGTTCAAGTCAGTCGAGATCCTTCTGTATCTTCAGCCTGTCTTCCGGAGTGTTGGCTACTCCTGCAAGCTTTGTGTCACCTGCAAATTTGATGAGTTCAAATGGTTGCCCAGTCAGTTCTTGAAAACTTCCAGCGATGGGGCAGCACCCACAACCCCAGGAGTTAAGGCATTGTTGAAGGGGATAGATGACGACGAATGAATAAAAGTATCGTAAGACAACTGGCATCAAAAGAAGCTTACAAATTCTTAGGATTAATGGAAGCCTCTGACTTTTTGGGAAAGCAAGTTTAAAAGAATACCAGCTCTAATGAAGGAGGAGGGGTTAGTATGGTTTAAAAAAAAATAGAACTAAATGCAAGAAACATAATTAAAGTCATAAACACATGGGCTGTTCTAATTATTATTTGATATACTGCAGATATAATTGATTGGACGCCAGCTGAATTATACACACTTGCCCTTACCAAGGCCTTATAAAGTGGTATTAACACTTCACATGATCTTGCTTCTATCCCGCCATTAATGCAGCCTAGGGTTGCGTTGGCTTTTTTGACAGTGGTGGGATTCAAATAATTTAACAACTGGTCTCTGCCCTAATGACCAGCTGGGTAGGCGGGGCTCAGTGGTCATGTGACTGGGTGGGCGTGGCCAACTCAACGTCACTCAGGTTGATGGGCGCTTTCGCCTTAGCTGTGACAATGTCATAAGGGTTAACTGGAGAGGCCGTTTCTGTAAGCAGAGCAACAAAGATTAGGCTAGAAACAACACCAGAATGTTTCCTTCCTTCCTTCCTTCCTTCCTTCCTTCCTTCCTTCCTTCCTTCCTTCCTTCCTTCCTTCCTTCCTTCCTTCCTTCCTTCCTTCCTTCCAGGATTAGCCCTGTAAAGTGGGAAAAAAACCAAAAGGAGATTTCTTCCAACAACCGGTTCTCCAAACTGCCTAGAAAGTTAACAACCGGTTCTCCCGGACAGGTGCGAACCGGCTGAATCCCACCACTGGTTGTTGCCTCCTATTTAAGTGATTGTCCACTTCTCAGAGTTCCTGCTGCGAAGCCGAATTTTGCCTCATTTGTTCCGGTACATTTGGTTTTCCTTCCCTAAGTGTTAAACGTAGTGAATATAGTGAATTGTTCTAAGGTTATTGCTATGTCTCCCACAATTCCCTTTAAATGATATCTTTAAAAATGATGCAGTGTTGCTGAGGGTGAATTTATGGGGTGGGGTAATGATCATGGAACAATGGTTATTAAAAGCAGCCATTGAAATATGGGGTATCACAAAAAGGGGCAATGAAATAGCCTCAGGGAATTTTTTTTTTAAAAGTATACTTTTTCCTTCTAGTGTTTGATAAATTTCTACCCTTCTGGGGATAACAGACAGAGGTAACCATGTAATACATTTGTTTCCATCAATCCTGTCCCTTCTTCCCTTCAGCTATGTCTTAAAGGGTCAGCAAAGTTTCAATGCAGCAACGATCGGATGGAACCTCTGAAGTGAATTATCTTTCCAAATTGAATTGCTGATCCAGATCAAACTGTCAAATCGTATCTGATTGCTCTCCTCTTTCCTCCTCCTCCTCCTCCTCCTCCTCCTCCTCCTCCTCCTCCTCCTCCTCTTTTCTCTTAACTGGTTTGGAAAATCGAGTCATACAGCCACGATTTTCCAAATGGTTTCATGTTAGCAAACCAGAACAAAGTCATGGTTTGATTTCAATCATGGATCTGGAACCGATCTTCACACCTACCATATTTTTCGGTCTATAAGACGCACCGGAGTATAAGACACACCATGATTTTCAAAAGGTAATTTAAAAAAAAACATTTTTGCACTCTGCATGCCTCCCAAACACTCTGCATACCTCATTTTTTGCAAACAAAAAAGGGGGGGCATGCAGAGCTTTGGGAGGTTTGTAGAGTCCTCCTGGGGGCTGGAGGGGGGGCAAAAACTAGCATAAACAGCCCATTTGGGGCTCATTTTTGCCCTCCCCAGCCCCCAGGAGCACTTTGCAAGCTTCCCAAACCCTCTGCACATCCATCTTTGCAAAGAGGGCAAGGTTTTGGGAAGTGAAAAATGCTGTATAAGACGCAACCAGATTTTCACCCTCTTTTTTGGGGGGGAAAGGTGCGCCTTATACTTGAAAAATACGGTAACTTCTTTAAAAAAAAAAACACCTATAATTGATCCTGGAGATAGTAACCGTTTCCCTGCGTTCATTTTCCACAACAGATACACCATTAATAAGCCTTTCTCAAAACACCCCGTGATTCAGATTTCAGAGGTGAAGATTTACTCATCCGTTTGTCTGGGATGATATGAGGACTCCTGCCTTAGGCAGAGGGTTGGACTAGAAGATCTCCAAGGTCCCTTCCAGCCCTAAGGTTCTGTAATTCTATGGACTAATGGTTTCATGGGGAAGTGGTGGCTCAGCGGCTAAGTCGCTGAGCTTGTCAATCAGAAAGGTCGGCAGTTCGGCTGTTTGAATCCCTAGCGCCGCATAACGGAGTGAGCTCCCGTGACTTGCCCCAGCTTCTGCCAACCTAGCAGTTCGAAAGCACGTAAAAAAATGCAAGTAGAAAAATAGGAACCACCTTTGGTGGGAAGGTAACAGCGTTCCATGTGCCTTTGACATTGAGTCATGCCGGCCACATGACCACGGAGACGACTTTGGACAGCGCTGGCTCTTCGGCTTTGAAATGGAGATGAGCACCGCCCCCTAGAGTCAGGAAGGACTAGCATATCTGTGCGAGGGGAACCTTTAACTTTAGACCATGACCTACAGTCCTTCATTTAGTGATCATAAACATGAACCAGTTGCCGAGCATCTGATCACATGACCACGGGGATGCTACAATGGTCGTAAGGGTAAAAAATGGACATAAGTTACTTTTTTTCAGGGTCATAACTTTGACCAATACACTAAATGGACTGTTGTAAATTGAGGACAACCAGTGTCAATATCCCTGCTGCTCATTTCAAATCCACATCTATGCTTAGGAAATTTTCAGCTGGAAATGGTCTTGTGGACTGAGGAACAGAGAAAAAAAGCTTTCAACTGGGTTATAAATTCCACCATTTCCTTCTCCTTGTCAGCCGTCTTCACCCTAATTGAGATAGGCCACGTTGGAGGCAAAAAGTGCCACTCTAACCAAAGGGGAATTGATAGATACTTCCACCATTGGTCAAACGTCTTCTGGTCCATGTTTGAGTTAGACGCTTTTTATTGATCTGTACAAGCTTATCTTACTTACGAAGGAATCGAATCGAAAGAAGTTGAGTCGAATAGAATAGAATAGTAAAACTGGAATGGAATGGAGTAGAGTAGAGTAGGAATAGAATAGAATAGAATAGAATAGAATAGAAAAACTGGAATGGAATGGAGTAGAGTAGAGTAGGAATAGAATAATTGGAATGGAATGGAGTAGAATAGGAATAGAATAGAATAGAAAAAATGGCATGGAGTAGAGTAGAGTAGAGTAGAGTAGAGTAGGAATAGAATAGAATAGAATAGAAAAACTGGAATGGAATGGAGTAGAGTATAGTAGGAATAGAATAAATGGAATGGAGTAGAATAGGAATAGAATAGAATAGAAAAAAATGGCATGGAGTAGAGTAGAGTAGGAATAGAATAGAATAGAATAGAATAGAATAGAAAAACTGGAATGGAATGGAGTAGAGTAAAGTAGGAATAGAATAAATGGAATGGAGTAGAATAGGAATAGAATAGAATAGAATAGAATAGAATAGAATAGAATAGAAAAAATGGAAATGGAGTAGAGTAGAGTAGGAATAGAATAAATGAAATGGAATGGAGTAGAATAGGAATAGAAAAGAATTTCTCCAAATGCTTTGCGGCCTCTGAAACAAACAAACGAAAAAAAGAAAGCAGCAAAAACTAGTAAAATTCAGCACCGAAATTCACATTTTGCAGTCAATTCTGAGGTGAATCGTATTGCTTTTTTTCCTACCAGCTCTTCATAGAACAGAATAGAATAGAACAGAACAGAACAGAACAGAATAACAGCATTGGAGGGGACCTTGGAGGTCTTCTAGTCCAACCCTCTGCTCAGGCAGGAAGATCTATACCATTTCAGACAAATGGCTGTCCAATCTCTTCTTTAAAATTTCCAGTGTTGGGGCATTCACAACTTCTGGAGGCAACTTCTGTTCCACTGATTAATTGTTCTCACTGTCAGGAAATTTCTTCTCTTTAGTTCTAAGTTGCTTCTCTCCTTGATTAGTTTCCACCTGTTGCTTCTCATCCTGCCTTCAGGGGTTTTGGAGAACAGCTTGACTCCCTCTTCTTTGTAGCAACCCCTGAGATCTTGGAAGAGTGCTATCATGTCTCCCCTAGTCCTTCTTTTCATTAAACTAGACATACCCAGTTCCTTCAACCGTCCTTCATATGTTTTAGTCTCCAGTCCCCTAATCCTCTTTGTTGCTCTTCTCTGCACTCTTTCTAGAGTTTCCACATCTTATTTATAATGTGGCGACCAAAATTGGATGCAGGATTCCAAGTGTGGCCTTACCAAGGCATTATAAAATGGTATAAGTAAGAGATGAGATGAAAACAATGCCATGAGGATAAAACAGGAAATAAATGTGTGAGGCCCACATGAGGAAGACGGGAAGCAACATAGCCCCCCCCCCCCAAAATGACAACAGGGGAAGGAGATAAAATCTCTCTAAACGAGTTCAACTCAGCTATAATTCAGCCGGTTGGATGCCGAGAGTCACAACCTCCTCCTGTATACTAATTTCACTGCCAGTTAAGCAGAATAACATTTTAAAAGGGTAAAGGTAGCCTAAATAAAGACCGAACATTTCAGAAATGATGAGTTGCTTTGAAAACATTCCGGCTCAGCTCTTTTAAAAGACCCCCAAATACTTTCGAAATGTAGATCCTTCCTCCTCCCCTTTCATTATTATGGCCTTTTGGTAAATGCACTCCAAGGACGTGACGTCTGTTGGATGCAAAAAAGTAAAATAAAATAAATGAATACACTTTAGGATCATTTGTCGGCTTGGTGGGAATGATATTCTTGTTATGTAACCCCCCTTTGTGTTCAGACATGGGGGTAAATGTAAAGGTACCCCTCGCACATGCGTGCTAGTCGTTCCCAACTCTAGGGGGCGGTGCTCATCTCCGTTTCAAAGCCGAAGAGCCAGCGCTGTCCAAAGACGTCTCCGTAGTCATGTGGCTGGCATGACTCAACGCCGAAGGTGCGCGGAACGCTGTTACCTTCCCACCAAAGGTGGTTCCTATTTTTCTACTTGCATTTTTTACGCGCTTTTGAACTGGAGGCTGGCAGAAGCTGGGACAAGTAACGGGAGCTCACCCCATTACACAGCGCTAGGGATTTCGAACCGCCGAACTGCTGAGCTTTCTGATCGACAAGCTCAGCATCTTAGCCACTGAGCCGCCGTGTCCCTTACATGGTGGTAAGGAGTGCTTAAATCTTACCTGCAATTCTCCTTCTCCTTCTCCTCCTCCTCCTCCTCCTCCTCCTCCTCCTCCTCCTCCTCCTCCTCCTCCTCCTCCTCCTCCTCCTCCTCCTCCTCCTCCTCCTCCTCCTCCTGGTGTGTTATGTGACAGACGAATATAAGATTTACAAGACAACCATCCACCTTGTTTCACTGTAGGGTACTGAATGCTGGGCGGCAACAAGAGGGACTGGAACCAGTGGTGGGATTCAGCCAGTTCGCACCTACTCGGGGAGAACCGGTTGGTAACTTTCTAAGCAGTTCAGAGAACCGGTTGTTGGAAGAAATCTCATTTTTGTTTTTTTCCACTTTACAGGGCTAATCCTGTAAGTGAGTGAGTAAGTAAGTAAGTAAGTAAGTAAGTAAGTAAGCAAGCAAGGAAGGAAGGAAGGAAGGAAGGAAGGAAGGAAGGAAGGAAGGAAGGAAGGAAGGAAGGAAGGAAGGAAACATTCTGGTGTTGTTTCTAGCCTAATCTTTATTGCCCTGCTTACAGAAACTGCCTCTCTGGTTAACCCTTATTCCATTGTAACAGCTAAGGTGAAGCGCCCATCAACGCGATTGATGTTGAGTTGGCCATGCCCACCCAGTCACATGACCACCAAGCCCCACATATCCTGCTGGTCATTAGGGCAGAGAACCGGTTGTTAAATTATTTGAATCCCACCACTGGACCGGAAGCTATCTCCATGCCATGGGAATGCGAATGCTCCCTTGGATATCGGGCATCTCGGCAGGATAGTTCTCTCCCCCCCCCTTAAGAAGCAGAGATGCTTGCTCAACAGATGCATTTTCTGAGCTTTGGAAATGTTTACTCTGGACATTTCAATTCTGCCTTATTAGTCACTGACTCCCACTTTAGAGGGAAAAGATCAGACTTGTTTACACTTGGAAGCAAAGAAGCAAATAAAAAAAAAAAAAACAGCCTTGACATTCCGACCTGTCAAAAGCCACATTTTCTGCCTCTTGATGGCAGTTTGATATAGAGTTATTTTGCACCGGTAGGTAACTTACTCTGCTATATCTGAAAATATAGGCAGTTCATTCAGAGGTAATAGGAGAGTGGAGATTTTTCAGGCTGAATAGTCAACTCAATAGTCAATTAAGTTACTTTAGGGAGTCCTCACTTATGACCGGAATTTGGGACCGGAATTTCCATCACTAAGTAAGCATGTTAAATGAATCGCACTCAACTTTAAGACCTTTCTGGGCCACGGTTATTAAGCAAATCATTGCAGTTGTTACAGTAAGTGAATGCAGAGAATCCAGCTGTGGTGGCGAAGTGGTGAGAATGCAGTATTGCAGGCTAACTTGCGGACTGCAAGCAGTTCGATCCAGACTGGCTCATAGGGTTGACTCAGCCTCATCCTTCCGAAGTTGGTAAATGAGGACCAGATTGTGTGGGGGGCAAGAGAATCTCTTTCTCTCCTATCTGTGTCTCTCTCTCTCTCTCTCTCATCTCTCTCCTTATCTCCCTCTCTCTCAACTTTCATCTTTCTCTCTCTCATCTCTCTCCCCCATTTCTCTCTCTTGTTCTCCTCTCTCCTCCATCTCTCTCTCTCATCTCTCTCCTTATCTCTCTCTCAACTTTCATCTTTTCCTTCTCTCTCATCTCTCTCTCCCCATTCTCTCTCTCTTTTGTTCTCCTCTCTCTCCTCTCTCTCCTCTCTCTCTCATTTCTCGCTCCCCATCTCTCTCTTTCATCTCTCACCTTTCTCTCTCTGATCTCTCTCCTCCATCTGTCTCTCGTCTCTCTCTCTCTCTCTCATCTCTCTCCTTATCTCCCTCTCTCTCAACTTTCATCTTTCTCTCTCTCATCTCTCTCTCCCATCTCTCTCTCTTGTTCTCCTCTCTCCTCCATCTCTCTCTCATCTCTCTCCTTATCTCTCTCTCAACTTTCATCTTCCTCTCTCTCATCTCTCTCTCCCCATCTCTCTCTCTTTTGTTCTCCTCTCTCTCCTCTCTCTCTCCTCTCTCTCTCATTTCTCACTCCCCATCTCTCTTTTTCATCTCTTATCTTTCTCTCTCATCTCTCTCTCTCCCCATCTCTCTTTCTCTTTTCTCATATTTCTCTCTCTCTCTCTCTCTCTCTCTCTCTCTCTCTCTCTCTCTCTCTCTCACACACACACACACACACACACACACTCACAGATCATGTGACTATAACATGGTAGCATTTACAGCCGTTTACAGAGCCCTGCAGTTCCCTGACTCCATTTTACGATGGTCTTGCTGAAAACCAGCACCTATTTCCAGTTTTGGGCAAAACATACAAACAAATAAACAAACAACAGGTTTGCATTTATGACAAACGCATTTCCTTACTGACCACGCTGTTCGCACCTACATTTAACGACCACATAATGAACTTTCTAAAATTGTGTCGGTGACACGACCGACCCATTTTACGCCTGTTGCGACTTACAACTGTCACAGGCAGGTTCCATTCTGGTCATAACACGAGGACCACCAGCTAAGAGCAAAGGACAGAGTGTACATCCCATAAGAACTTCACCGGAATTGTCTTCTCTTTAAGAGAACAATTTTTAAAATAAACTTCTCTTCCCTTAAGTCGAACGAGAACAGATGGGTGGGGGAGATGCATCAGAAGTTTTACTACTCTGGTTTGGCCAAAGGTGAAGCAAAGCAATGATTGGCCAAAGCAATCATTGCTTTCCCCTGTTTATTACCGCACATGTAACTAGCAAGAAGTAGTTCAGTAGATATTTCTTTGAGCCCAGTGTTCTGGATCAGTAGCTTAGAATGCCGCATAGATAATTAAGAACTTTACAGTTTTAGCTGGAGGCTAAAACATCCAAAGAACGGTTGCAGGAACTGGGTATGGCCAGTCTGCAGAAAAGAAGGACTAGGGGAGACGTGATAGCAGTCTTCCAATATTGGAGGGGCTCTGCCTGAAGGAGGTAGATCTTTGTTATGTAGAATGAACTGGCTCAGGCCTTAATGGCCCGTTGACAAACGTGGGGGGAATGAGTTTCTGCCTCCCTTTTAGGGGAAAATATTCTGCCCTTTCAGAGCCGAGGTGGCGCAGTGATTAGGGTGCAGTACTGCAGGCCACTTCAGCTGACTGCTAGTCTGCAGTTCGGCGGTTCAAATCTCACCGGCTCAGGGTTGACTCAGCCTTCCATCCTTCCGAGGTGGGCGAAATGAGGACCCAGATTGTGGGGGCGATATGCTGACTCTGTAAACCGCTTAGAGAGGGCTGAAAGCCCTATGAAGCGGTATATAAGTCTAACTGCTATTGCTATTAATATTTCCTAAAATATCTCATTTTCCTAGGAGAGGCGCGGGTGGTAACTTCACACACCGCCGACTCTGTTGCTCTGTTAACCCTCTCTGGCCTTTCTCAAGTCTGCTTTGCTACTCTCCGTTCTGCTCCAAACCAGAATCAGATTTTCAGACTCAAGCCCTAACTATCCCCCCCTTTTTATTTTAAAAAAAAAATTCTTCCATGCAGGAGCCCCATGCCAGCCCTGAGCCATTCATAAAGCCGCAGCTGTGGTGGAAACTCAGAGGCTGCTGTCTTTGCCATAATCTGGGATCCTTGTCTAATGTGACAGACTTTCAATGGTTGGTTTAGCACCAGAGTGCTAAAACCTGAGTCCTGTTTTTTTTTTCTTCTTAATTTGCTGTGCTCAGGTGGCTGCAAGCAATGGAAGAATTGCTAGTTGCTAATTGCTCTGACTGCCCATCCCAGTTTGTTACGCGTGTGTGTGTGTGTGTGTGATTGTAAGAGAGGGAGGGAGGGAGAAAGAGAGGGTCACACTTGCCTTTGTGAGTTCACTCCTTTTCTATTTAATGAGACTGACAGCAAATTGCAAGAGACAAGCTGCCAGGACTAAAGATGGCCATTAAAGTAGCAGACGAAAACATTCCGGTTTAATGGGCTCCCCGTGGCGAATCTCGCTTGACCTTCCTCGTCGTTGTTTGATAGGAAAGTTTCCTGCGTATTTTCGCTTTGACCAGCCTGGGCCTGTCCATTCCACTCTGTTGGGTG
The DNA here is from genome assembly GCF_051295495.1 of Thamnophis sirtalis. Classification (NCBI taxonomy): domain Eukaryota; kingdom Metazoa; phylum Chordata; class Lepidosauria; order Squamata; family Natricidae; genus Thamnophis; species Thamnophis sirtalis. Next base: position 5,238,418 of record NW_028261390.1, read on the forward strand.
GATTATTTGACTTTTTGAAGGAAATAAACATCAGGTCTTTTCTTAAGCAATAGCAATAGCAGTAGACTTATATACCGCTTCATAGGGCTTTCAGCCCTCTCTAAGCGGTTTACAGAGAGTCAGCATATTGCCCCCAACAATCTGGGTCCTCATTTTACCCACCTCGGAAGGATGGAAGGCTGAGTCAACCCTGAGCCGGTGAGATTTGAACCGCTGAACTGCTGATCTAGCAGTAGCCTGCAGTGCTGCATTTAACCACTGCGCCACCTTGGCTCAGAGCAGAAGGATTTGTGGGGTCCTTGGTGCTCTCTGAGCTTGGTAGTTTTCTTGCAGACATTTCATTACAGAGGTGGGTTCCTACCAGTTCGCACCTATTTGGTAGAACCGGTTCGTCAAATCTACCGAACCGGTTAGAAGAGATTCCACCAGTGGACCCGGAAAGCAGGCCACACCTACAGAAGAGGTTCCAAATTTTTTTGAAACCCACCACTGCTAAAGGGTTAAGGGTGCAAGGATCTTGTAACTTGAGAGCTTTAAGACTTGCATGCTTCAACGCCAGAGTTCCTGAGCCAAAGTGACTGGAGGAGGAATTCTGGGAGTTGAAGTCCACAAGTCTTAAAGCTTTCAGGTTTGAACACCCCTGGGGTGTTTTTTTTTTCTAAAGGGTTAGGGGTGGAAGGATCTTGTAACTTGACAGCTTTAAGACTTGCATGCTTCAATGCCAGAGTTTCTGAATAGCTACTTGGACCGACCTAAGTACTAATTCATAATTTCATATCTGGTCACATGGGCGGCAAGCCCACTCCCAGAAAGGAGGCCACACCCACAGAGTAGGTTCGAACAATTTTTGAACCCACCACTGTTTCATTACCAAACTAAGTAACATCAGCAGTGCTAGAAGAGAGTAGGGTTGGAGGAGGAGGAGTATAGAGTCCTTGGTGCTCTCTGAGCTTGGTTGTTTTCTTGCAGACATTTCATTACCAAACTAGGTAACATAATCAGTGCTACAAGACAGTTGGGTTGGAGGAGGAGGAGGAGGACGATGAGTGTAGGAACCTTGGTGCTCTCTGAGCTTGGTTGTTTTCTTAGAGACATTTCGTTACCAAACTAGGTAACATCATCCATGCTAGTAGGGTTGGAGGAGGAGGAGGAGGAGGAGGAGGAGGAGGAGGAGGAGGAGGAGGAGGAGGAGAGGAGGAGGAGGAAGAGGAGGAGGAGGAGGAGGAGGAGGAGGAGGAGGACAACGACGACGACGACGGCTGTAGGGTCCTTGGTGCTCTCTGAGCTTGGTTGTTTTCTTAGAGACATTTCGTTACCAAACTAGGTAACATCATCCATGCTAGTAGGGTTGGAGGAGGAGGAGGAGGAGGAGGAGGAGGAGGAGGAGGAGGACTGTAGGGTCCTTGGTGCTCTCTGAGCTTGGTTGTTTTCTTGCAGACATTTCAAAGCTGAAGAGCCAGCACTGTCTGAAGACGTCTTTGTGGTCATGTGGCCGGCACGACTAAACACAGAACGCTGTTCCCTTCCCACCAAAGGTGGTTCCTATTTTTCTACCTGCATTTTTACATGCCTTCAAACTGCTAGGTTGGCCGAAGCTGGGACAAGTCACGAGAACTCACTCCATTATGCTAGGGATTCGAACCGCTGAACTGCCGACCTTCTGATCGACGAGCTCTGTGTCTTAGCCACTGAGCCACTGCATCCCTTTTTTTCCTTGCTTAGACTAGATTAAATGAGGAACAAATTAACATTCAGAGCCTGCAATTAGATCACCAACCAGGTGAGAAGGGAAAAAAATAAACACTGCCTGCTTTGAAAAGTTAAGAAAGTTTAGGGAATTTTTCAGCAACGCCTTGATCTGCATGATATATTAAGCTCGTAAGCAGATATTCACATTCGTATTCACTTAGAATAGGAATACGAGATTGTCCGTACACACAAACTACATCTGTTCTTTCTTATAATCCTTAGTAACCATAACGAATTTCATTTCGATTAATCTTCCGTTTTTTTGTCCGTGTTTGGATTAGTTCCTAATCTTAACCTAACTCCAACAGGGATATTCGGGGAGGCTAATGCTACGAACCTTCCCCCTTACTCTCAGCTTGTCGGACGTACAAATAATATATACCGAGCTGTTCTTCGTGAAAAGCTGTGGAAATGAAAACAGCACCGTTCATCATGGATTCCACCCGTGAACATTGAAAGCGCAGAAAACGAAATGGATCTCTGGCAAACGGGTTGTTTCCATCCTTGTGGTGGGGGGAAAAAAACGACCTCCTGTACTCCAGATAATTCATTTGTTTAACTCTGGCTGTTGTTTGCATTTGAAGCTGATCCACTTATATCCGTAGCTAATTGTGTGAACTATTTACAACATTCAGTAAATCTACGGCGGTTTCTCAAACTCTAAGCCCTGATAAATCCACACTAAATCTACTTAAATCTTAAACGCCGATGAACCAGACTCAATTGATGGGTGCAAGAAACATGACGCGTTCCAATCAAGGAAGAACGTTTTGAAACGGTGTCCCATTCACAAGATGTGAATGTGCTCATATATCAAGGACTAACTGTAGTAAGTTTGTGTTTCTAATCAGTCCAGCGCTGATGATGTTACCTAGTTGGGTAATGAAACATCTGTGAAAAATACAATCCGGTAACATTGTATTGCTAACTAGGGCGTACAAAACCTTTGCCAGACCAATTCTCGAATACAGTTCATCTGCCTGGAATCCACACTGTATATTGGACATTAATACAATTGAGCGGCTCCAGAGGTATTTCACAAGAAGAGTCCTCCACTCCTCTGCTCTCAAAAGAGTCCCTTATGCCACCAGGCTTGAAATTTTGGGCTTGGACAATCTGGAACCGTGGCACTTGTGGTATGATCTAAGCGTAGTACACAAAATTGTCTGCTACAATGTCTTACCTGTCAACGACTATTTCAGCTTCAACCACAATAACACACAGGCAAACAATCGATACAAACTCAAGATAAACCGATTCAAACTCGATTGCAGAAAATACGACTTCAGCAACAGAGTGGTCAATGCCTGGAATGCTCTACCTGACTCTGTTGTTACCGCCGAGGTGGCGCAGTGGTTAGGGTGCAGTACTGCAGGCCACTTCAGCTGACTGTTATCTGCAGCTCGGCGGTTCAAATCTCACCGGCTCAAAGGTTGACTCAGCCTTCCATCCTTCCGAGGTGGGTGAAATGAGGACCCAGACTGTGGGGGCGATATGCTGACTCTGTAAAACCGCTTAGAGAGGGCTGAAAGCCCTATGAAGCGGTATATAAGTCTAACTGCTATTGCTATTGCTATTGCCTCAAACCTTCAAACAGCTTCAACCTCAAACTCTCTACCATGGACCTCACCCCATTCCTAAGAGGTCCATAAAGGGGGCATGCATGCATAAGCGCATCAGTGTGCCTACCGTCCCTGTCCTACTGCCCCCATTTATTTGTACCCATTTCATGTGCTCACGTCCTTCTTTATACATATATCTGTTACAGTGGTGGGATTCAAATAATTTAACAACAGGTTCTCTGCCCTGATGACCAGCTGGGTAGGCGGGGATCTGTGGTCATGTGACTGGGTGGGCGTGGCCAAGTCAACGTCACTCAGGTCGATGGGCGCTCCGCCTTAGCTGTTACAATGTAACAAGGGTTAACCAGAGAGGCAGTTTCTGTAAGCAGGGCAATAAAGTTTAGGCTAGAAACAACACCAGAATGTTTCCTTCCTGCCTTCTTTACAGGATTAGCCCTGTAAAGTTGGGGGGGGGGGGACAAAATGAGATTTCTTCCAACAACCAGTTCTCCGAATTGCTTAGAAAGTTAAGAACCGGTTCTCCTGGGTAGGTGCGAACCGGCTGAATCCCACCACTGATCTGTTATCTTGTACATGTTTGACAAACTAATAAATACAAATAAATAGAAATACCAAAAAAAAAAACAGAGTCAGAGAGACAAAGGATGCCACAGTCCTCCTCCTCCTCCTCCTCCTCCTCCTCCTCCTCCTCCTCCTCCTCCTCCTCCTCCTCCTCCTCTTCCCTCCAGTAATATTGGTGCTTTGTTTATCACTCCTGTTAGGTTCAGAGATGAGCAGAATACAGGCCAGGGTGAAAAATGTCCACCCCACCATCACGAAACAAAAGAAAAGAAAAATCCTGCTTTATGCCACTTAGCTAACATTCCTTGTGTTCAACAGGATTTTGACATTCATGCGTTTTCTTCTGACCTTGCTCGCAGGAGGAACATTTCCTCGGTGACGGAGAACCAAAAGAACGGCAGGGTTTCTCGTGAGATAAATTTACTGAAGGTGTGAAGACAGGGAGATATTGAAGAATTTTTCAGGGTTTCCAGTGGCACTCTTTATATAGGAATGAACGCAATACATGAATAACAATTTTGTTTAGTTTCACACTTTGGGTTTTGCCATTTTTTTAAAAAAAAAAATCCTCTCCACGTTCTTCGCCCTGTAATAATCTCTTTTCTCAAGATTCAGACAGTAACTTCCATCTCCAAAAAACTAACGTGCCATGTTCCTTATAATAAAATTATCTCTCTCTATATATAACATTATAGGGATGGGAGGGGGGGTTGCCCATAGATTCCATGCACAGACCAATGATATAAAGATATCACCTATTTTAATAAGTTAGCAGTTAGACTTACATACCACTTCATAGGGCTTTCAGCCCTCTCTAAGCGGTTTACAGAGTCAGCATATTGCCCCCAACAATCTGGGCCCTCATTTTACCCACCTCGGAAGGATGGAAGGCTGAGTCAATCTTGAGCCGGTGAGATTTGAACAGCTGAACTGCAGAACTGCAGTCAGCTGAAGTAGCCTGCAGTGCTGCATTTAACCACTGCGCCACCTCGGCGCAGTGATAGTATGATAGAGCAGTGATGGCTATAATGCAGGAACTGGGTATGTGTAGTTTGATGAAAAGAAGGACTAGGGGAGACATGATAGCAGTCTTCCAATATCTCAGGGGTTGCCACAAAGAAGAGGGAGTCAAACTATTCTCCAAAGCACCTCAAGGTAGTATAAGAAGCAATGGGTGGAAAGTAATCAAGGAGAGATTCAACCTAGAACTAAGGAGAAATTTTCTGAGAGTGAGAACAATCAACCAACGGAACAGAAGTTGCCTTCAGAAGTTGTGGGAGCTTCATCACTGGAAGCTTTCTAGAAGAGACTGGGCTGCCATCTGTCAGAAATGGTGTAGGAACTCCTGCTTGGGTGAGGGGGCTGGACTAGATGACCTATAAGATCCCTTCCAACTCTGTTAATCTGTGAATTACCTCCATATCCTCAGGTTTCTAATCCTTTCCAGTTAGCACTATGCTACAATTTGCTCGTGACCCGACAAGTGCGCGCAGGACAAAAGCGCGCCGACAAAAGTGCGCCGAGAAAACAGTGAGATCGAAATCGCGTCCACAATAGCGCGCCCACAACAGTGCGCTGACAAAAGCGCGATTAGGGTTAAGGTAAGGGTTAGGGTTAGGGTTAGGTTTAGGGTTAGGTTTAGGGTTAGGGTTAGGTTTAGGGTTAGGGTTAGGGTTAGGGTTAGGGTTAGGTTTAGGGTTAGGTTTAGGGTTAGGTTTAGGGTTAGGTTTAGGGTTAGGGTTAGGGTTAGGGTTAGGTTTAGGGTTAGGTTTAGGGTTAGGTTTAGGGTTAGGTTTAGGGTTAGGTTTAGGGTTAGGTTTATTACCTTGTTTTCACATTGTTTGTTGATGACATGCTTTTGTCGTGTGCGCATTTGTCGGTGAACCCAATTTCCTATGCACTGCACAACATACGAAATCGAGCAGGCATCATACCAGTTAGGTTCTCTGCATTCATGGAATTATTTCTGAAACCTGCCAGCGTTAATAATATCAGGTACTTATTGCTGGTATTTTTTTTTAGTCTCCTACTATCCCTGTGAGGGGAATCCAGTTTTTCAGGTTAATCTTTAAACTAAAGAGGAAGGCCTGTTTTTTGACCAATGCACAAGATTTTAAAGTTTAAACAAGGATGGAAACAAGACCGGAAGGCATGAGTGCAGAACCTATATCAAAAATGTATGCCTGGAGACCCCTTAACTCTCGCCGCAACCTTTTTGGTAAGGAAGAACAATAGCAAAGTGAAGTTTTTGGATGGTTAGCCACCTCATCATTTTTCAAAGCTTCTGATCTCTAAGGGGTCTGTGAAGACAGAGCTTTCATAAAATATTAATATATGTCCTTCGGTCAGTTTTCAAGGAAACGAGAAGGACAGTTTGAGTCGCGTGGTTGTTTAAATTTCTAGGTTCTATCATATCTCAAGACCAGGGGTGAAATCCAGCAGGTTCTGAACAGGATCTGGAGAACCGGTAGCAGAAATTTTGAGTCGTTCGAAGAACCGGTAGCGAAAATTTTGAGTAGTTTGGAGAATCGGCAAATGCCACTTCCGGCTGGCCCCAGAGGTGGGTAGGAATGGAGATTTTGTAGTATCCTTCCCCTGCCATGCTCACTAAGCTATGCCCACCAAGCCACACCACGCCCACCAAGCTACGCCCACAGAACCGGTAGTAAATAAAAATGAATTTCACCACTACTCAAGACCTACAATGGGCACCTAACATCAAAAACGTCATCCAAAAAAGCACAACAAAGAATGTTCTTCCTGCGCCAACTCAGGAAGCTCAAATTGCCCAAAGAGCTGCTGATTCTGTTCTACAGAGGAACAATTGAGTCTGTCATCTGCACCTCCATAACTGTCTGGTTTGGCTCTGCAACCCAACAAAACAGACGGAGACTTCAGAGGATAATCAGAGCTGCAGAAAAAACAATGGCTACCAAGCTGCCTTCCGTTGAGGACCTGTCCACTGCAGGAGTCAAAAAGAGGGCTGTGAAAATATCCACAGACCCCTCGCATCCTGAACAAAGATTGTTTCAGCTCCTACCCTCAAAACGATGCTATAGAGCACTGCACACCAGAATAACTAGACACAAGGACAGTTTTTCCCAAATGCCATCACTCTGCTTAACAATTAATCCCCACAACACTGTCAAATTATTTACTAAGACTACATTACTATTGCTATTAATCTTCTCATCATTCCCATCACTCATCTCCTCCCACTTATGACTGCAGGACCTGTAATTTTGTTGCTTGTATCCTTACTATTTATATTTTTTCTTAGTATGATTTGATTGCTTATTTATACCCTGTGACTATCATGAAGCGTTGTACCTTATGATTCGTGACAAATGTATCTTGTCTTTTTATGGACACTGAGAGCATCTGCACCAAAGACAAATTCCTTGTGTGTCCAATCACACTTGACCAATAAAGAATTCTATTCTGTTCTGTTCTGTTCTGTTCTGCTCTATTCCATTCCATTCCTATTATTTCTATTCTGTTCTGTTCTGCTCTGCTCTATTCTACTCCATTCCATTCCATTCCTATTATTTCTATTCTGTTCTGTTCTGTTCTGTTCTGTTCTGTTCTGCTCTGCTCTGCTCTGCTCTATTCCATTCCATTCCATTCCATTTCATTCCTATTATTTCTGTTCTGTTCTGTTCTGTTCTGTTCTGCTTTGCTTTGCTCTGCTCTGCTCTAGTCCATTCCTATTATTTCTATTCTGTTCTGCTCTACTCTATTCCATTCCATTCCATTCCTATTATTTGTATTCTGTTCTGTTCTGTTCTGCTTTGCTCTGCTCTGCTCTATTCCATTCCATTCCTATTATTTCTATTCTGTTCTGTTCTGTTCTGCTCTACTCTATTCCATTCCATTCCATTCCTATTATTTGTATTCTGTTCTGTTCTGTTCTGCTTTGCTCTGCTCTATTCCATTCCATTCCTATTATTTCTATCCTGTTCTGTTCTGTTCTGCTCTACTCTATTCTATTCCATTCCATTCCATTCCTATTATTTCTATTATGTTCTGTTCTGTTCTGTTCTGCTCTGCTCTGCTCTGCTCTGCTCTGCTCTGCTTTGCTCTGCTCCGCTCCGCTCCACTTCTATTCTATTCTATTCTATTCTATTCTATTCTATTCTATTCTAAATATCCCAAATTCTGCCCCAGCCATGACTAGCAACTTTGCAGATATTGAGAAATAATTTTTCAAGATACACCACCTGACAACCCATAACTGAAATGAAGAAATGGAAATTTATCATGGCATGCTGAGAATGCACAATTACAACCCACATTCTATTCATCCAGCTCAATTTTTTTTATTTCCTGTCATCCATCTTTGGCTCTCTTAAAAAAGAAAAGAAAAATGAAACAGGGAATAGCACATTTCACATAGCGAAAAGCCTACAATTTGACAGACTAGATTAAACCGTCTGGATCCTCTCTTGTTTTTCAGATAGTTTGTTCTATGAGAATTGGCTTAGATTAGATAAGTTGCAGCTGCAACTCTTAACATTTCAGTTGCCATGGGCTGGGATAGAAATAGAGGATTTGCCAGATTGGGGTAAAATGACTTTCACTAAGACAAAAACATGTTTTTTTCTTCAGCGCAAAGCATGTACTTATCACAGAAGAACATTCACATTTATAAAAAAGTTACCTATAAATTCATAAACTTTATTATATAAACTTATTGCCAACTCATAAAGTTGCCGTGGTGAGGAAAGTGGGAGGAGCACATTCCACACATACCTTCAGCTAGAGTCAGATCTCAGATTACTACAAGAGGCTTGGGAGGGGTGCACCTCATTGGGGAATGTGATTCATGACACAGACTGAGGGGGGGGAAGGAACAAGGGCAAAGGTCAGCTATAATTCAAATGAGGCTTAGATCTGACTGCAATACGGTATTGCCAGAATGGTGCTCCTAATAAATGACTGGTTTTGTTTTGAAATTTGGCTCGAGGCTCATGAATCGATGAGGGCATCTTTCGGAAACCTGACATTTGTCTTTGAACTGAGACATATTTTGACGAAAGCATTGTCATTCAGTTTTGGACACCACGATGTAAAAAAGATGTGGAGACTCTTGAAAGAGTGCAGAGAAGAGCAACAAAGAGGATTAGGGGACTGGAGACTAAAACGTATGAAGAATGCTTGCAGGAACTGGGTATGTCTAATTTAATGAAAAGAAGGACTAGGGGAGACATGATAGCAGTGTTCCAATATCTCAGGGGTTGCTACAAAGAAGAGGGAGTCAAACTATTCTCCAAGGCACCTGAGGGTAGGATAAGAACCGATGGGTGGAAACTAATCAAGGAGAGAAGCAACTTAGAACTGAGGAGAAATTTATTCTATTTTAGCCCTTTGGGGAATTGTTCAACTATACTAGGGTTTCCAAACTACACTAGGATATCCCACCTTGACAACTTTAAGACACGTGGACTTCAACTCCTATAATTCCTCAGTCAGCTTTCC
>NW_028261390.1:5250288-5323847 GCF_051295495.1 Thamnophis sirtalis
TTGGCTTTTTTTGGCAGCTGGCTCATATTTAAGTATTCTTCCACTAGAACGCCAAGATCCCTCTCATTTACTACTATTGAGCAAGGTACCACATATATTTTCCCTGTGCATTTTGTTTAGATTTTTGCCTAAATGTAGAATTTTACTTTTTGCACCACTGAATTTCATTTTTGTTAGATAGCGGCCAATGTTCAAGTCAGTCGAGATCCTTCTGTAGCTTCAGCCTGTCTTCCGGAGTGTTGGCTATCCCTGCAAGCTTTGTGTCGCCTGCAAATTTGATGAGTTCAAATGGTTGCCCAGTCAGTTCTTGAAAACTTCCAGCGATGGGGCATCACCCACAACCCCAGGAGTTAAGGCATTGTCGAAGGGGATAGATTACGACGAATGAATAAAAGTATCGTAAGACAACTGGCATCAAAAGACGCTTACAAATTCTTAGGATTAATGGAAGCCTCTGACTTTTTGGGGAAGCAAGTTTAAAAGAATACCAGCTCTAATGAAGGAGGAGGGCTTAGTCTGGGTTGTTGTTGTTGTTTTTTTGAAAAATAGAAGTAAATGCAAGAAACATAATTAAAGTCATAAACACATGGGCTGTTCTAATTATTTGATACACTGCAGGTATAATTGATTGGACGCCAGCTGAATTATACACACTTGATCTGAAAACAAGAAAACTAATGAGCAGGAATCAATTAAAGAACCAGAGTTAAAAGTGGGAGAGGATTATTCTAAGTCAAGTCACCAACAGGAAAAAAAAAGGGGGGGGGACAATACTTGAATCATCATGGCAGGCCTAATAAGGTTTGCCGATGGAAGTTGTTAAAAACAATGGGGAAAAAACTAACAACAAAATATGAAGATTTGCGGAAAGCAAGACTGAAAAACTTTGGAAGGGAAAAGATCAGCTATCACTCTGAGCAGGAATCAGAATTCTTGAAACCGTGTCAAAGGAAGACCACAAATATTTGGACGTTCATAATAGCCAACTGTAAACTGGTATGTTCTTGGTAGCTGCCAAAGTTTGAACAGCGTGATAGGTAACATGTGTAAGTGGTACCAATAGAAGAATATATTGGTAGCTCAGAGATGAACTGGGGAGGTCCTTGGTGCTCTCTGAGCTTGGTGGTTTTCTTGCAGACATTTCATGAGTCAACTAGGTAACATCATCAGTGCTAGGGGGAGTGGGTTTTGTGGAGAGGAGGAGGAGTGTTCTGACCGAGGCTTCCCAAAAGCATGAAACAAACTCCTTGTCCCGACAAAAAACCTTTTAAATAATTTACTGTGAATTCTTCTCATTCACATCCAGCAAAGTCTTTCAAGGGAGGATTTACAGTCACAGACCTTATCTGGCTTGGAGAGCTGCCAGGCCGATATCTTCAAAACTTGACAAGGAGTCTCGGAGAGTCATGAATCAATGAAGCGAACTAATTGTCTCCTGCAAACTCCACTCCCCTTTCGCTCCTCTTTTATTTCCTCTGGGAGGGGCCATTCATCGTCCACCTGTGGCCCTACTCCCAAGTCGACCCCTGTTCTTTAGCTGTTCCCTTCATCTGGCAACTTGTGCACGCGCATACTGGGAACAGGCTCCAGCTGTTCTTCTGCCTCACTGATGTCTGACTCTGAAGGAAGCTGATTACTGCCAGACAGCCCTGGCCCCCACTCTGCCTCCGACACAGAGCCCTCCTCAGAGCCTTCCCCAGACTCCAGGACTGGCCCATGATCCTCCCCAACTTCCTCACTATCTGAATCTACCGCCAGCTCTGCTGGTGAGCTACAACAAGGAGAAGGAAGAGGAACGTGGTGGGATCCTTGGTTCTTTTGTTATAGATGTTTCATTATCCGATGAACTGTAACATCATTAGTGCTAGCGGGGAGAGCAAACCCCACTCCCTACTAACACTGATAAAGTTACCTGGTTTGGTAATGAAACGCCTGCAAGAAAACCACCAAGCCCCAAGGACCCCATTGTACAGATGGGCCTGAAATCTGGACACAGCCTTCCACCCGGCAACATTTTGTGCCCCCCCCTGCCCCCCCAAAGATCATTTCTCCAAAATCCTGTCCATTTCTCCAGGCCATTCTCAGCAGAGACGCATCCAAAAGTTCAATTTTCCTATTTACTCAGAGCCGTGTTTATAAAACTCGAGAGTAAATCCTTAGAACCACATTAGAGAAAGGTCACTCGATAACACATTTTCCATTGGAAGGCAGCAAAGTATGAGCAAATCCATATTTCAATATTTCCCTGACTTTCTATCCAGCTTGCGAGGGATATAATTAAAGCTTTTGGTGAGAAATGTCTCTGTCTGTTGAAACAGCTGGAAAAGTGGAAGTTAATTTTGGGGAATCACAGCAGTGAGAATGGATATCCAGTACCAGAGGTGGGTTCTTACCAGTTCGCACCAGTTCGGTAGAACCGGTTCATCAAATCTACCGAACTGGTTAGAAGAGGTTCCACCAGTGGACCAGGAAAGCAGGCCACACCTACAGAAGAGGTTCCAAAAATTTTTGAAACCCACCACTCACTCACACACACACAGACACACACACACAGACTCACACAGAGAGAGAAAGAGAAAGGAAGAAATAAATAAATAAAAAAAGAAAAAAAGAAAGAAAAAGTGAGAGAGATGAAAGAAAAAAAGGAAAAAGGGACAGAGAGACAAAAGGAAGGAAAGAGAGAGAGAGAGAGAGAGAGAGAGAGAGAGAGAGAACACATGGCCGGCAAGCCACTCCCACTAAGGTCACATGGCCAGCAAGCCACTCCCACAAAGGAGGCCACACCCACAGAGTAAGTTCGAATTTTTTTTGAAACCCACCACTGTCCAGTACTAAGGGAGCTGGTGGACAAGGCATTCTGTACTCAGAGGCTACAAGGGAGGACATGCAGAACAAATACCCCTGTTTCCCCAAAAATAAGCCCTCCCCAAAAATATTGCAACACAGCAGCAGCCATGAGGTGACCACGCTCACCCCCTCCTGCACCTCAAAAATAATAAGGCCTCCCCAAAAATAAGGCCAGGTGCTCCATTTTAGCTGACAGTGGCACCATAAGCCGTTCCTTGGTTGTTTCCAGGGTGACCCCCCATGGGCCAGATCTAAATATCCTGCAGGCTTAATCTGGTCCCCGGTCCTTGAGTTTGACACCCCTGCTGTAGAGACCTTTGCCAGCAAAGTGATGTATTTGAATTTGAATTTATTGACATTTGTATGCCGCCCACTCCCACGGGACTCTGGGCGGCTTACAGACAAGACAAAAAACATATATCAAAAGTTAAAAAATAAGAATACAATGGTTAAAATTTCACACCATGCATACTGTTAGAGTGGGGCTGGATACTAATCAACAGCCCTAGGCCTGCCGGAACAGCCAGGTCATAGCAATAGCAATAGCAGTTAGACTTATATACTGCTTCATAGGGCTTTCAGCCCTCTCTAAGCGGTTTACAGAGTCAATATATCACCCACACAGTCTGGGTCCTCATTTCACCCACCTCGGAAGGATGGAAGGCTGAGTCAACCTTGAGCCGGTGAGATTAGAACAGCTGAACTGCAGATAACAGTCCGCTGAAGTGGCCTGCAGTACTGCACCCTAACCACTGCACCACCTCGGCTCTTTACGCAAGGCCGGAAGAGTAGTAAGGGTCCGGATCTCTACAGGAAGATCATTCCATAGGGCCAGAGCAGCTACAGAGAAGGCCCTCCCCCGGGGAGCCACCAACCGACATTGACCGGCCGACGGCACCCGGAGGAGGCCCAATCTGTGTGATCTTATTGGTCTTTGGGAGGTAAATGGCAGGAGGCGGTCTCTCAGGTAGCCAGGTCCTAAACCATGTAGGGCTTTAAAAGTAACAACTAGCACCTTGAAGCGCATCCGGAGACCAATGGGGAGCCAGTGCAGCTCGCGGAGGATGGGTGTAACATGGGTGTATCTAGGTACACCCATTATCGCTCGCGCGGCTGCATTCTGGACCAACTGCAGTCTTCGAACACTCTTCAGGGGCAGCCCCATGTAGAGCGCGTTACAGTAACATGGCGTTACATGCCCTCGTCTTGAGGTGACGAGGGCATGAGTGACCATCCGATGTCTCTGCTGTTAATTTTTTTTTTAGATCTGGAGAATTAAAAAGAGCCTGATGGAAGCAATTTTATTTTTTAAAAAAGGAATAGAATAGAATTCTTTATTGGCCAAGTGTGATCAGACACACAAGGAATTTGTCTTTGGTGCAGATGCTCTCAGGGTACATAAGGAGAATAAAAATACATTCATCAAGAATAAAAAGATACAACACTTAGTGATAGTCATAGGTTGCTAATAAGCTACCAAATCGTAGTAGGAAACAAATAAAAATAATATAAATTGTAGAGGTACAAGCAACATGGTTATAGTCATAAGTGGGGAGAGAGAGACACTAGAAAGGAAGAAAAGAATAATAGTAATACAGTCTTAGTAAATTATTGACAGTGTTGTGGGAATGAATTGTTTAGCAGAGTAATGGCATTCGGCAGTGGTGAGATTCAAATAATTTAACAACCAGTTCTCTGCCCTAATGATTTCCAGTTCACCAAACTGCTCAGAAAGTTGACAACCGGTTCTCCCGAAGTTCTCACAACTGGCTGAATCTCACCACTGGCATTTGGGGAAAAACTGTCCTTGTGTCTAGTTTTCTTGGTGTGCAGTGCCCTATAGAGTCATTTTGAGGCTAGGAGTTGAAACAATTCATGTCCAGGATGCGAGAGGTCTGTAGATATTTTCACAGCCCTCTTTTTGACTCGTGCATTGTACAGGTCCTCAATGGAAGGCAGGTTGGTAGCCATTGTTTTTTCTGCAGTTCTAATTATCGGTCGAAGTTCAGCTCAACAAGGGAGTTGCCAGTTCAACTGCCTCTCTTTCTCGGTCAATCAATTGCCTTTGATCTACTCTACTCAAAATCTCTTACACCGATGGTACAACTTACTTGTTCTGTGACCGATTGAAGCTCATCGGGCTGAAAGCAGACTGCATAGGAAAAATATTAACCAGCGTATCCATATAGAACGTTTTCACCGTTTCACCTGAAAATTGGTAAGTGCAGATATTCCTTGACTAACCACAGTGTAGTGAGTGATTGAAGTGACAACAGCACTGAAAAGTGTAACTTATGACCAAGTTTCACACTTAACGACCATCAGGAGATTTCTCCTTACTTCTAGTTTGTTTCCACTCATTGCTTCTTAAACTGCCTTCAGATGCTTTGGAGAATAGATTGACCCCCCCCCTCTTCTTTGGGGCAGCCCCCGATATATTGGGAAACTGCTATCCTGTCACCCGTAGTCCTCCTTTTCATTAAACTACACAGACCCAATTTGTTTTCTTATAAAAGCTTGTCAACGATAGTGAAACAATGAAATCTTGTGGGGAAAAATCCAAATCCCTGTCTTTGATTAATCAGCGCAAATCCACTTTGCATTGAAGATCAATTGCAGATAACTCTGCTAAATCTATAAGAAGTGAGAGCAGGAGGTGCGGAAACTGGAATGAATCCAAGTGAAGAAATCGGAGAAGTTTAAAAAAAATATATGTTTCCCCCCTAAATTTAGGCCAGCTTCTCTTCAAATATTTATGTTAGCCACACTCTTCGTATTGAGGGATACGATTTGTGACCTATATTGTCTACATCAAAGGCTGAACCAGATAATTCTCGCTTTCCCACTAATCCCTTGCTCTCCTTGGCTAACTTAACAAATGGAACGAGTGAGTGTTTGTTTTGAAAAGTAAAAACAACAACAACACTATATCTATTGTTTGAAGTTATTGGTGCAAAAGTTTTGGGATATGAGAATAGCAATAGCAATAGCAGTTAGACTTATATACCGCTTCATAGGGCTTTCAGCCCTCTCTAAGTGGTTTACAGAGTCAGCATATTGCCCCCAACAATCCGGGTCCTCATTTCACCCACCTCGGAAGGATGGAAGGCTGAGTCAACCCTGAGCCAGTGAGGTTTGAACAGCCGAATTGCAGAACTGCAGTCAGCTGAAGTAGCCTGCAGTGCTGCATTTAACCACTGGGCCACCTCAGCTCTATGAAGAAAGCACCTTGACGTGTAGGAAGTTAACACCCATCCCTCTCCTAGGAAAGAGAGACATTTTAGGAAATATTAAAAGGAATATTTCCCCTTAAAAGGAAAGGGAGGCAGAAAGTCAGCTCCCCTCACCTTTGTCAATGGGCCATTAAGGCCTGACCTATTCTACATAACATAGATCTCCCTACTTGAGCCAGAGGCATAATAGGAATTGCCCAAAGCCTTTTCATTACATCATCACCCAGCAAGGCTCAACCAAGCCTGGGATTCAGGACAGCCTACAGAGTTGCGCCTGCATGGGAATCTGACAACCAATCAGAACACAAGCTCAAATTCAAAAGCCCAGAGGGGGCATAAAACCAAGGGACTCTCAGCATCTCTTCCATTCCCCCCCCCCCCCCAGGGACCTCAAGCCACGTGGTCCTGTCCATCATCAATAACTTATTTCCAAGCAACTTCCATGAATCCAGCGTCTTTTCCCCCACTTGGAACCAAACCCAGAAGGACATTTCTTCCAACAATTGACAATGAGAAAACCTGAAATGTCATCCTACAAGAATTTGTTCTTCTTTATATTTTCCACATTTTTTTCACCGTTGTAAACGAGACCGATGATGTTCCTTTTCTCCCTGTAGGCAGAAGGAGGAGGAGGAGGAGGAGGAGGAGGAGGAGGAGGAGGAGGAGGAGGAGGAGGAGGAGGAGGAGGAGGAGGCAGCTCATTTGGGGCGCAGGGCAAGCGCCACGGGCAGCCTAGGCAAGGAAGCCACTCGGGTGGTGAGGAGTGACTGGGTGGGGCGGGTGGGCGGGGTGAGCAACCGGGGAACCAGTTTGGGGGCGTGGCAGGCCTGGCTTGCTGCTGGTTCCAGTGACCCAGGCCGTCAAACCACTACCAGTTCGGCCGAACCGGTTCGAACTGATAGAACTGCCCCTAATCCTCTTTGTTGCTCTTCTCTGCACTCTTTCTAGAGTCTTCACATCTTGTTTACATCGCAGCAGAGTGGAGAGGAGTGAAATGGAGTGAAGTGGAGTGGAGTGGAGTGGAGAATAGAATAGAATAGTTGGAAGGGACCTTGGAGGTCTTCTAGTCTAGCCCCCTGCCTAGGCAGGAAACCCTACACCATTTCAGACAAATGGTTATCCAACATCTTCTTAAAAACTTCCAGTGTTGGAGCATTCACAACTTCTGGAGGCAACTTCTGTTCCACTGTTTAATTGTTCTAACAGTCAGGAAATTTCTCCCCAGTTCTAGGTTGCTTCTCTGCTTGATTAGTTTCCATCTGTTGCTTCTTGTTCTACCCTCAGGTGCCTTGGAGAATAGCTTGACTCCCTCTTCTTTGTGGCAACCCCTGAGATATTGGAAGACTGCTATCATGTCTCCCCTAATCCTTCTTTTCATTAAACTAGACATACCCAGTTCCTGCAACCGTTCTTCATATGTTTTAGCCTCCAGTCCCCTAATCCTCTTGGTTGCTCTTCTCTGCACTCTTTCTAGAGTCTCAACATCTTGTTTACATTGTGGCGACCAAAACTAGATGCCATATTCCAAGTGTGGCCTTCCCAAGGCCTTACAAAGTGGTATTAACTCTTCACCCGATCTTGATTCTCTCCCTCTGTTGATGCAGCCTAGAACTGTGTTGGCTTTTTTGGCAGCTGCTGCCCACGGCTGGCTCCTATTTCAACGGTTGTCCACTAGGACTCCAAGATCCCTCTCACAGTTACTACCATTGAGCGAGGTGCCACCTGTACTGTTCCTGTGCATTTCGTTTGAGATGTTGTTTTCCATTCTGCCCTTTTCATTTCAAGAGCCGAGCCTCTCTGTTCTTTGGTGGGTGTGGAAGTTTCTGTCCATCTGCTGCACAAGTGACTCGACAATAGCAATGTAAGAAAACGTTTTCCTTCTGTGGCGTCTTTATACTTTAGCACAACAGTGAGTGTTGCAGAGGGGGTGCGTAATTTCCTTTTATTACCCTTCTTTGTTTAAGATTGGACCAAAATGCTAATTTTACTGAGGCCCTGCTCCATTCCAAGATGGTTCAATAGAAGCCTGCAGGCAGCCTCGCCTTTCTCCAAGTCTTCCACCTCAATGTATGTTTTCTGTAGTGTTCGCTGGTTGTTGGTTGTTGTGTTTTTTTTTGACACATCTAGTTTTCCAATAAGAAAAGCACCAGGAGGCAGTTTCTATTCAGGCGTCCTCTTGGAAGGAAGCTTGAGCAATCTATAAAGCAGGAGGGATGGTGCAGATAGCAACCTCACCTCGGCACGGATTGTTGCAATGCCAACGGATTGCTCATTATTACTCGTCCCTTCCAAGTTATTGTTTTCTTCAAGCTGAGCTCAGTTCCTGGTGACTTCAGCAACACATCCATATAATTTGCTTGGAAGCAACCCAGATGCAGCCTGCCATTGCCTTCTTCTTTGCCTCTCTCTGTCTCTCTCTCTCTCGCGCGCGCGCTCTGTCTCTCTCACTCTGTCTCTCTCTGCCTCTCTTTCTGTCTCTCTGTCTGCCTCTGCCTCTCTCCCCGTGTCTGTCTCTCTGTCTCTCTTTCTGTTTCTGTGTGTGTGTGTGTGTCTGTCTGTCTGTCTCTCTCTCTCTCTCAGTCTCTCTCTGTCTCTTGTTCTGTGTGTGTGTCTTTCTGTCTCTCTCTGTCTCTCTCTGTCTCTCTCTCTCTCTCTCTTTCTGTCTGTCTGTCTCTCTATGTCTCTCTTTTTCAGTCTCTCTCTCTGTCTGTCTCTCTGTCTGTCTCTCTCTCTCTTTCTCTCTCTGTGTGTGAGTGTGTGTGTGTCTTTCTGACTCTCTCTGTCTCTGTCTATGTGTCTGTCTCTCTGTGTCTCTCTGTGTGTGTCTCTCTCTCATCTGCCTGCCTGCCTGCCTGCCTGCCTGCCTGCCTGCCTGCCTGCCTGCCTGCCTGCCTGCCTGCCTGCCTATCTATCTATCTATCTATCTATCTATCTATCTATCTATCTATCTATCTATCTATCTCTATCTTTCTCTCTCTCTCATCTATCTATCTATCTATCTATCTATCTATCTATCTATCTATCTATATCTCTCTATCTATATCTCTCTATCTTTCTATCTCTCTATCATCTATCTATCTATCTATCTATCTATATCTATCTATCTTTCTATCTCTCCATCATCTATCTATCTATCTATCTATCTATCTATCTATCTATCTATCTATCTATCTATCTATCTATCTATCTATCTATCTATCTATCTATCCAATCCTTCCTTCCCTTTCATTCATCTCTCAAACTAGTCTTCAATCCTAATAGGAATCAATATCTATCTATCCATCTATCTCTACTGTATATTTTTACTCACACCCACCCATTCTCCATCCATCCATTCATCCATCCCCCTTCCTTCCTTCCTTCCTTCCTTCCTTCCTTCCTTCCTTCCTTCTTTCCTTCCTTCCTTCCTTCCTTCCTTCTCATTCATCTCCCAAAGTAGTCTTCAGTCCTTATAGGAATCAATACCTTTCTCCCCATCTATCTCTACTGTATGTATTTACTCACTCACCCACTCTCCATCCATCCCCTTAAGTATTCATTCTTAATATTTATCCATCTCTCCCTTCCTCCACCCTCCATCTCCCAAACTAATCTTTGGTCCTAATGTCTATCTGTCCATCTATCCGTCCATCCAAAAAAATTCCTCACAGTGAGGACAATTAACCAGTGGAACAGCTTCCCTTTAAAAGTTGTTGGAGCTTCATAACTGGAGGTTTTTAAGAAAAAAACAAACCATGGGCAGTCAGTCACCTATTTGAAATGGTAGAGGGTCTCCTGCTTGAGCAGAGGGTTGGACTAGAAGACCTCCAAGATCCCTTCCAGCTCAATTCTGATTAATTGATTGATTGATTCTATCTCACTCTGTCCTTGACTTTGTGGCCTTGATTGTTAATAAGCTATTTGAGTTAGCAGTTACACTTATATGTGGCAAACTTACTTCTTCCTTACAGGGGTGACGAAAAGTTTTTTCTCTGGTGACCAGCTGAAGGCAAGCAAAGAAAACCAGATGGTCTATTATGTTAAGAGCCAAGGTGGCGCAGTGGTTAAATGCAGCACTGCAGGCTACTGCTAGATCAGCAGTTCAGCGGTTCAAATCTCACCGGCTCAGGGTTGACTCAGCCTTCCATCCTTCTGAGGTGGGTAAAATGAGGACCCAGATTGTTGGGGGCAATATGCTGACTCTCTGTAAACCGCTTAGAGAGGTTTGAAAGGCCTATGAAGCGGTATATAAGTCTACTGCTATATTATTGCTATTATGCTGAATAATGTAAGTGACGGTGGCAAGAGGGATGGAGATATTGGGCCAAATTGATCCATTTGACCATTTAAGTTGATTCTGTGGGAAGTTATCATCCAGGCCTCTCCCAGAAAAATGAAATATCCTAGGAAATATTAAAAAGGCAGAATATTAAGAGCTTTTTTTTTTTGCATTAACCTGCTATTTGAATATTTGCTAAAAAAATGGCGATTTAAATTGACATTTCTAAATCATTTTTCTGTCCGTGCATGCCATTTAACTATTTATTTCAGCTCCAAAGGCACCAGGGATGCACGATAAATTTGTTTGCTAATGTAGGTCCATCCTGCAAATTAATTCAGTGACTGACGCTCAAATCGTATCAAAGCGAACAGATACATTTGCTCAATAGCATCTCCAATTGGAATGAAATGCAGGTAGTGCTTGGATTTCAACCCCAGTAGAGACCAAAATGGCTAAGGGAGTTTTGTCCCATTTTATGACCTTTCTTGCCGCAGTCATTAAGTGAATCACTGCCGTTCTTAAGTTAGGAACACGGTTGTTAAGTGAACCCGGCTCCCCCATTGTTTTTGCTCGTCAGAAGGCTCCCAAAAGGGCATCACACAGCCCCTTAGGACACTGCCACCGTCATAAATATGAGTCAGTTGCCAAGCATCTGAATTTTGATCACATGTCCGTGTTGGATGCTGCAACGGTCGTTAAATGTGAAAAACGGCCCTATGTGACTTCTTTTCAGTGTGGTCCCTAAATGCACTGCTGCATGTCAAGGATTATCTGTATAACTTTTTCTTTTTCTTTTAATTACTGAGCCAAGGATTTTTTCCTCTACTGAAAAGGACTGAAAAGAAAAGAAATTGTAGTTGGAAGGAGAGAGATTGAAGAATATTGTCCTAAACTCTGCCTTTTCTTTTCTTTTCTTTTTTCTTTTCTTTTCTTTCTTTTTCTTTCTTTCTTTCCTTCTTTCTTCTGTCCTCTTTCTTTCTTTCTTTCTTTCTTTTCTTTCTTGCTTTCTTTCCTTCCATCCTTCCTTCCTTTCTTTTCTTTCTTTCTTTCCTCCCTCCTTCCATCCTTCCCTTTTCTTTCTTTCTTTTTCTTTTTCTTTCTTCCTTTCTTTCCTCATTCCTTCCATCCTTCCCTTTTCTTTCTTTCCTTCTTTCTTTCTTTTTCTTCTTTCCTTTCTTCATTTCCTTCCCTTTTCTTTCTTTCCTCCTTCCTACCTTCCCCTTTCTTTCCTTTTCTTTCCTTTTTATTCCTTCCCTCCTTCATTTACTTCTTTGTTCACTCTCACTCTTGCTCTCTCTCTTCTTTCTTTCTTTCTTTCTTTCCTTCCCTTTTCTTTCTTTTTTTCCTTCTTTCTTCCTCTTTCTTCCTTCCTTTCTTCATTTCCTTTCTTCCTTTTCCCTTCCTTTCTACCTTCCCCTTTCTTTCCTTTTCTTTCCTTTTTATTCCTTCCTTCCTTCCTTTACTTTCTTCCTTCATTTACTTCTTTGTTCACTCTTGCTCTCTCTTCTTTCTTTCTTTCCTTCTTTCTTCCTTTCTTCATTTAATTTCTTCATCCCGGAGTCCTCCGGGATTGGGCGGCCTATAAATCCATTAAATAATAATAAAATCCATTAAATAATAATTTCCTTTCTTCCTTTCCCCTTCTTTCCTACCTTCCCCTATCTTTCCTTTTCTTTCCTTTTTATTCCTTCCTTCCTTCATTTACTTCCTTCCTTCCTTCATTTACTTCTTTGTTCACTCTCACTCTTGCTCTCTCTCTTCCTTCCTTCTTTCCTTCCTTCCTTCCCTTTTCTTTCTTTCCTTCTTTCTTCCTTTTTCTTCCTTTTTCTTCCTTTCTTCATTTCCTTTTTTCATTTCCTCTTCCTTCCTACCTTCCCCTTTCTTTGTCTTTCTTTTCTTTTTATTTCTTCCTTCCTTCATTTACTTCCTTCCTTCATTTCCTTCTTTATTTTCTCTCTCTCTCTCCTTCCTTCCTTCCTTCTTTCTCCTCATAATAGTCTGATGTTGCTGCATTCTCTTGACTTATCCCCTTCCTTTTTTTTTTTTTGCCCAATATTTTGAGATTTGAATTCGAGTCAGAACAGAACAGAATGCACAATGGCAAGCGTGAGCACGGAGAATTCGAGCACATTAAGAACCTCATCCCTTCGCCTGTTTCCAAGGTGAGCGATCAAGGTTGTGCTAATTAAAATGTACAACTCACACAGGTAACAGATGTCTAATGCCTTCCTGATCTTTCCCCCCCCCACCCCCCGCGTTCACTTTTCTCAATTTCTCTCTTCCCCTCTCCTTTTTCCGTGCAATCTAAGAGAAAGAAGGCTTCTCTCCCAAACAGATGAGACCGCTGATATCTTAATTAGATGATCAGAGATTATTTGTGGCTTCTTCTCTGCTCACTGTCTCTCTCCTCTTTTTAACTCTGCTAAAGGGTTTCCTTCCGCACGAGTGAATGTCAGCATCAGGTCTAACAGGGTTTGTGCTGTACACAGGAAGATGGAAAGATGTAGACCGGTAGGCCAATGAGTCCCCCATGTTTTCTGCTTTCTATGGGGCCACTAATACAGGCAGTCTTCGACGTACAATAGTTCAGTTAGTCACCATTCAAAGTTACAATAATACTGGGAAAAGTGCTTTATGACTGTTTTTCACACTGTTGCAGGATCCACATGGTTATGTGATGAATAGGGTAGGATGGGGTGGGGCAGGGCGGGGCAGGGCGAGGTGGGGCAGGACAGGATGGAATATAAAATATGGAATGGAGTGGAGTGGAGGAAGAATAGAATAGAATGGAATAGAATAGAATGGAGTGGAATGGAATGGAATGGAACAGAGTGGAGTGGAAGAAGAATAGAACAGAATAGAACAGAATGGAACGGAATGGAATGGAACAGAATGGAATGGAGTGGAGTGGAGTGGAAGAAGAATAGAACAGAATAGAACAGAACGGAATAGAACGGAATGGAACGGAATGGAGTGGAGTGGAAGAATAGAATAGAACGGAATGGAACGGATTGGAGTGGAGTGGAAGAAGAATAGAACAGAATAGAATAGAACGGAACGGAATGGAGTGGAGTGGAAGAAGAATAGAACAGAATAGAACAGAACAGAATGGAACGGAACAGACTGGAACAAAACAGAATGGAGTGGAGTGGAGTGAAGTGGAAGAAGAATAGAACAGAATAGAATAGAACAGAACAGAACAGAACGGAGTGGAGTGGAGTGGAAGAAGAATAGAATCTAATAGAACAGAATGGATCAGAATGGAATGGAACGGAGTGGAATGGACTGGAGAATAGAATAGAATAGAATAGAATAGAATAGAATGGAATGGAATGGAATGGAATGGAATGGAATGGGACGGGACGGGACAGAACGGAACGGAACGGAACGGAACAGAACATGATGGAGTGGAGAGTAGAGTAGAGTAGAGTAGAGTAGAGTAGAGTAGAGTAGAGTAGAGTAGAGTAGAGTAGAGTAGAGTAGAGTAGAGTAGAGTAGAGTTGGAAGGGACCTTGGAAGTCTTCTAGTCCAACCTCCTGCTTAGGTAGGATATCCTCCATCACTTCAGATGAATGGTTATTCAATATCTTCTTAAAAACTTCCAGTGTTGGGACATTCACAACTTCTGGAGGCAAGTTGTTTCACTGATTAATTGTTCTAACTATCAGGAAATTCCTCCTTAGTTCTAAGTTGCTTCTCTCCTTGATTAATTTCTACCCATTGCTTCTTGTTCTATCCTCAGGTGCTTTGGAGAATAGCTTGACTCCCTCGTCTTTGTGGTAACCCCTGAGATATTGGAAGACTGCTATCATGTCTCCCCTAGTCCTTCTTTTCATTAAACTAGACCTACCCAGTTCCTGCAACCGTATTTCATATGTTTTAGCCTCCTGTCCCCTAATCATCTTTGTTGCTCTTCTCTGCACTCTTTCTGTAGTCTCTTTTTTACATTATGGCGACCAAAACTGAATGCCGTATTCCAAGTGTGGCTTTACCAAGGCCTTATAAAGTGGTATTAACCCTTCACCTGATCTTGATTCTATCCCTCTGTTGATGCAGCCTAGAACCGTGTTGGCTCTTTTGGCAGCTGCTGCACACGGCTGGCTCCTATTTAAATGGTTGTCCACTAGGACTCCAAGATCCCTCTTAGAGTTACTACTATTGAGCAAGGTACCACATATACTTTCCCTGTGCATTTTGCCTTTCTTGCCTAAATGTAGAACTTTACTTTTTTCAGCATTGAATGCTCATTGTTTCATTTGTTCCGAATCAGAGTTTAAAATAATTTCACCCTGGATATTGCTGGCAGCAAACATGGGGTTTTCACCCTCAGCATATCTGTGACAAGGTGAACTTTTGCACGGATTAACGGCAGCGAGTGCTAATCCCTCCTCGAGGGGGAAAATAACCTCACTTTTAAAAAGGCACAAGATGCCTGGGGCAGTTCCTGCCTTCCTTCTTGCACAAAATAAAAGACAGACAGACAGACACACACACACACACACACACGTATATATATATATATATATATATATATATGTGTGTGTGTGTGTGTGTGTGTGTGTGTGTGTGTGTGTGTGTGTATATGTTGTATTTGTGCTGATAAATAAATAAAGACTAGTATAGATCTATTTCAAGCTATTTAGCTCTCATCAGCTAGCCATACCCTTACTGGGATTTGAACCTGGGCTATATTACATACTAGGCAGACATCTTAGCCATTAGGTCACAGGCTCTTATCCGTTATCAGCGAAGCCAGGGTGAAAGGTATCTATTAGATTTTTACAACCCCCGGTATGCCCAAATATGGGAGGAAGATCACTACTGCCATTCTCTGTCCTTTGGCTCGTAATATAGCCCAGGTTCAAATCCCAGTAAGGGTATGGCTAGCTGATGAGAGCTAAATAGCTTGAAATAGATCTATACTAGTCTCCCTTTATTTATTTATCAGCACAAATACAACTATATATATATATATATATATATATATATATATATATATATATATATATATATATATATATATATATATATATATATATATATATATATATATAACTATGTATATATATATATGCACACATATACATATACACATATACACACACACACACACACACACACACACACATATCAGCAAGTTTATAAAGTTTCTCCGGGTGCCGTCAACTAGACAATGTCGTTTGGCAGCTCCTCGGGGGAGGTCCTTCTCTGTAGCTGCTCCGGCCCTATGGAACGATCTACCCCCAGAGATCCGGACCCACCCCACTCTCGCGGCCTTCAAAAAGTCTATTAAGACCTGGCTTTTCCGGCAGGCCTGGGGCTGTTCACCTCTTGAATGAGGTCCAGCCCCATTACGGTTGAGTGTGTGTTGTGTTTTAACCTGCTCTGTCTTCTACTTTTTAAACTTTTTAGTACTTCTTAAATTGTCTTTTATGCAAGCTGCCCGGAGTCCTTCGGGATTGGGCGGCATATAAATTTATTAAACTTAAACTTAAATGTTTCCTTTTATATTGAAAAGGGGATAAAGGCAAATGTCTCTCTTCTTTTCATTTCTTTTGTCAACCGGTTCTATCTGATGTCATTATCCTAGACACTGTCCTTTTTGTGTCTTTACATTTTTTCCCCAGAAAGTAGAATGGAATGGAATGGAATGGAATGGAATGGAATGGAATGGAATAGAATAGAATAGAATGGAGTGAAGTGGAATGGAATGGAGGGGAGGAGAGGGGAGGGGAATGCAATGGAATAGAGTGGAGTGGAGAGTGGAATGTTTACAGAGTCAGCCAATTGTCCCCAACAATCGGGGTCTTCATTTGACCCACCTCGGAAGGATGGAAGGCTGAGTCAACCTTGAACCGGTCAGGATCGAACTCCTGACAGTGGGCAGGCTCAGCCTGCAATACATCATTCTAACCCCTGCTCCACTCTGGCTCTTGCCTTGTCAGATGTTTTGTTGGCCAATCTTACCAGCCCAATAGATTAACATTTGCGAGGTGTCTTCCCCAGAGGAGAACAGAGCAAGACAGAGAAGATTTCCCCCCCCCCCTCCTTTGCCTCCGAGCATTTATCAAAAGGGTCATTCATGGATTCTGTTCCTACAGTCGCCTTTTATATGTAGAAAACACAGCTGGACACACTTCAAGCTTTTCCTATCCACACATCCCCTCGGGCGTGACTTAGCCAAGCAGGAGAAATCCTCAGGAGGGGCCCTGATTGTCATATTGACGCTCTGCTTCCCTCCCAGTCCATTGCATGAATATTAATAATGTGTTTCCTTTTATCGCTCCGACTTCTGGAATTGCGGTTGTCTGTAATGCAATGGCAGTGAAGAGTCAAAGGTCCTTTTTATCTCGTTTTCTTGCTTTAGAACAGGGGTGTCAAACCTGATTTCATTGAGGGTTGCATTATTCTGACTGAGGCTTCCCAAAAGCACAAAGCCGACTCCTCATCCCGATAAAACCCCTTTTATTTTAGGTCAAAAGAAAATTCCTCTCCAGCAAAGTCCCGGCCAACAGTCTTTCAAGAGATTTCACAACTACAGACCTTTATCAGGCTTGGAGAGCTGCCAGGCCGATATCTTCCAAACACCACTCTGTAGCAGGCAATGCTTGGCAAGAAGTCAGGAACAGATCTTCACCCTAATGAATTGAACTAATTGCCTCTTGCAAACTCCACTCCCCTTTCGCTCCTCTTTTATTCCCTATGGGAGGGGCCATTCACCGTCCACCCGTGGCCTTACTCCCGAGTCGTCCCTTGTTCCTTAGCTGTTCCCTTCATCTGGCAGCTCTGCACATGGACACACTGGGAACAGGCTCCAGATGTTCTTCTGCCTAACTGATGTCTGACTCTGAAGCCAACTGTTGGATGTCCATGGCCCCCTCTCTGCCTCCGACACAGAGCCCCCCTCAGAGCCTTCCCCAGACTCCAGGACTGGCCCATGTTCCTCCCCAACCTCCTCACTGTCTAAATCTGATGCCAGCTCCGCAGGCCGCTGGCAGGCCACAACATGCATCAGGGTTGTGTTTGACCTTGAGGGGCTGGGGTGGGTGTGGCCAGGGTGGCCACAGTCAGCTTGGCATCACTCATGTTGCGGGCACCTGTGTCTGCCTGAGCACTCTCCCAGCAAAAATGGGCTCCTAAGTTCAATTTTTGGCCATGACGACTTTCTGCTGCCCTCTGCCAGCAAAAATGGAGTTCAGGAGGGCCACATGCAGCCCTCCCGAGGTCTGTTTTCACTGGCAGAGGCACCATGGCCTGGTTCTTTACTGTTTGTAGGGTGGCCCCGTGGGCCAGATTTACCGTAATTTTCGGAGTATAAGACGCACCATTTTCCCTCAAAAAAGAGGCTGAAAATCTGGGTGCATCTTATACACTGAATACAGCACTTTTTGCCTCCTGAACCCCCCCCCCTCTTCACCAAAATGGCCATGCATAGCATTATGGTGAGGCCACACTTGGAAGACTGCATCCAGTTTTGGTCACCATGCTATAAAAAAGATGTTGAGACTCTAGAAAGAGTGCAGAGAAGAGCCACAAAGATGATTAGGGGACTGGAGGCTAAAACATAGGAAGAAGGGTTGCAGGAACTGGGCATGGTTAGTCTAGTGAAGAGAAGGACCAGGGGAGACATGATATCAGCCTTTCAATACTGGAGGGGCTGCCACAGAGAGGAAGATCTCAAGCTATTTTCCATGAAGGCCAGACAATGGATGGAAACTGATCAAGGAGAGATTCAACCTGGAAATAAGGAGGAATTTCCTGACAGAACAATCAACCAATGGAATATAAATTGCCTTCAGAAGTTGTGCGAACTTCTTCCATCTCTCCCTCCCTCCCTCCTTTCTTACTTTCCTACTTTCTTTCTTTCCTTCTTTCTTTCCTTCCTCCCTCTCTTCCTTCCATCCTCCCTCCATCCCTTCCTACTTTCTAGCCGAGGTGGTGCAGTGGTTAGGGTGCAGTACTGCAGGCCACTTCAGCTGACTGCTATCCACAGTTCAGCGGTTCAAATCTCACCGGCTCAAGGTTGACTCAGCCTTCCATCCTTCCGAGGTGGGTGAAATGAGGACCCTGATTGTTGGGGGCAAGTTGCTGACTCTGTAAACAGCTTAGAGAGGGCTGAAAGCCCTATGAAGCGGTATATAAGTCTAATTGCTATTGCTATTGCTATTTCTTACTTTTCTACTTTCTTTCTTTCTTTCCTTCTTTCTTTCCTTCCTCCCTCCCTTCCTTCCATCCTCCCTCCCTCCCTACTTTCTTACTTTCCTTCTTTCTTTCCTCCCTCCCTCCTTTCCTTCCATCCTCCCTCCCTCCCTTCCTACTTTCTTACTTTCCTTCCTTCCTCCCTACTTCCTCCCTCCCTCCCTTCCATCCTCCCTTCCTTCCTTCCTTCCTTCCTTCCTTCCTTCCTTCCTTCCTTCTTTCTTAACTTCCTTGTCTTCTCTAAATGATAGTAATTTGACCACAGAGCTAGAAAAAAAACACCCAATCTTTCCCTAGTACGGAAATCTAAAAAGAAACTCTTATATACATCTGCAAAAGCACTCTAAAAGTGTGTTGGACATATGTTAACAAACTACTTGATATTCTTTTAATGAGCTGTGATTGCTGTTGCAGAACGCAAATGCTTGAAGAATTTCTGAAGTCGGTGGCACAGCTGATTAAAATAACTGTCCATCCTCATTTTCATCAGTTATAGTACCCAACAATTTGATCACACACAAACACACTCGCTTCATACTGGAAACTATTAGAAAAAAGAAAGGCAGGAAATCGCCCACATTTGGGGAAGACTGCACACATGGCATTTCAAAGCATGCCCCCTCGAATTACACTGATATACAAACACATTATATTGTTGAAATTCAATAATCATTGTGTCAAGTAAAGGCCACTTGTGTGGGAATGTTGTCAGCTAAACTATTTCCGCGGATGGACTCCTTCTCCTGTTTCTTCCCTATTCAGCAAGCTTCAAATGAGACCGAGGACTTGAGAATCTGGAATAAAGCATGAACCAGGGGTGAAATTCAGCAGGTTCTGACAGGTTCTGGAGAACTGATAGTGGAAATATTGAGTAGGTCAGAGAACTGGTAAAGACTACCTCTGACTGACCCCAGAGTGGTGAGGGAATGGGGATTTTGCAGTATCCTTCCCTTGGAGTGGGGAGGGAATGGGGATTTTACAGTATCCTTCCCTTGGAGTGGGGAGGGAATGGGGATTTTGCAGTTTCCTTCCCCCAGGAATGGGGAGGGAATGGAGATTTTACAGTATCCTTCCCCCAGGAGTGGGGAGGAAATGGGGATTTTACAGTATCCTTCCCCTGGAGTGGGGAGGAGAAGGAGATTTTGCAGACTTGCTTATAACATCCTGATGCTCCTGGCTTTTTTTTTTTTTGACAGCAATGAATTATTATGATTATTATTCTCCCCCCTTTCTTTGCTTGGTTTTAATTATTTTTTTTCTGATATTAAAGTCATATGATTCACTCATTTCAATATGTCAAGGTTCAGAAGAAAGAAAGAAAGAAAGAAAGAAAGAAAGAAAGAAAGAAAGAAAGAAAGGAAGAAAGTCGGATGGAGGAAGAGAAGGAAGGATGGAAGGAAGGAAGGAAGGAGGGAGAGAAGGAAGGAAGGGGGAGGGAGGGAGGGAAGGAAGGAAAGAAGACAACGTAAAAGGAAAGGAGGCAGCAGAGAAAGGAGGGAAGGAAGAAAGAAAGGAAAGAAGACAATGTGAAAGGAAAGGAGGAAGGAGAGAAGGGCAGAAGTCAGGAAAGAAAGAGAAAGAGAGAAAGAGGAAAAAGGAAGGGAAGAAAGAAGATAAAAAGAAAGAAAGAAGGAAGGAAAGAAAGGAAGGAAGGAAGGAAAGAAAGAAAGAAAGAAAGAAAGAAAGAAAGAAAGAAAGAAAGAAAGAAAGAAAGAAAGAAAATAGTGGCACGGATAAAATAGTGCACTCTTCTAGCACACACATAAATAGTAGCACTGATTTTAAAAAAAACAAACAGATATTGGAAGGATATCAGCAGCAAAGCTAAGTGAGAGGTGAACTGACTAATATTCAACCTTTGGAATGAATGGCTGAAAGTGGAGTATTTGAACTGGAGAAGATTTAGCACCGAAGGGAGGGGAAGACCGACATTTATTTGCATTTAAATGACAAATTACCCAGTGCATAGTTCTTCACCTGTATCTGAACTGTATAACACATCTATAATCCCTGCTATTTTAATTCGGCGACACAGTTTGCTTTCGAATAAGGGCTGGAAATGTATTGCGCACGCTAGGAATAAGTGTGTACAAAGGGCACGTGAAAGGAAATTTGGAACACAAATAAAAAAAATGCATAGTAGGGGAAAGTCGTAAAGTTATTAAATAAATGTCAATCCGCACTTAAAGGGATGCATATTGAGCAGTCATAATTCCTATTTTTTTTCTCTTCCATTCAGTTGTGTCCAGTTCTTGGAGAATGCCTACATAAGTTTTTGGAAGTTTTTTTGATAAGGTTTTCCAGAAATAGTTTGCCATTGCCTATTTCCTAGGGCTAAGAGAGAGGGACTGGCCCACGATCACTGTGATGACCCGGGGAATGGCGCAGAGTGTCAGCCTCCGTGGCACGCCAAAACCGCGGTAGACTACAGCGCGCCCGACGAAAGCGCGTACGTGACGTCATCAGCAGCGCGACAAATAAAATTAAAAATAAATTAAATTAAAATTAAATTAAAGCAAGCCGATTCACATAAAGGTAAGGGTTAGGTTTAGGGTTAGGGTTAGGGTTAGGTTTAGGGTTAGGTTAAGGGTTAGGGTTAGTTTTATGGTTACGTTAAGCGTTAGGGTTAGGTTAAGGGTTAGCGTTAGGTTTAGCGTTAGGTTAAGGGTTAGGTTAAGGGTTAGGTTTGGGGTTAGGTTTGGGGGGGGGGTTAGGTTTAGATTTACGCATTAATTTTAAGTTTACCGCTCACAGCGTGCTGTTTTCGTCGTGCTGTGATGACGTCACGTACGCGCTTTCGTCGAGCGCGCTTTAGTCTACCGCGGTTTTGTGGTGGAACCGTCAGCCTCTAACTCTCTTGCTCGCTATCGGCTGCCCTAATAATGAGGAGGGAGGGGGCGTATGGTATTTGGGAGGGGAAGTGTGCTGATGGAGACATCTCGAAAAAGGGAGTGTTGTTCTCACTCTTTTCTGCGCGTGCTGAAGGTCCCTGCTTGGGTTTGGTCAAGGCCAACCATCTCTGCATACCAGCTGGATGAGGCCACCTGAAGATGCAGCCCACATGACACCCTTGGGGGTTGGAGATTGGACATTGGGGTAATTGGTGGTGGAGGGATTTGGGTAACTCTTGATATGTACAAGTTTGCGCCTTTTTGCCTCAGATCTTGCTTCACTTTCGCTGTTTTCGTTTCATATCCAGTAAAAGTACTTTTTCTCTAATTAATTGGAGTTGGGGGTTTGCTTTCTTGGATGTTGAATGAGGCAGAGATAATACAAACAGCTGGCAGTTCAAACCAGCCTTTTAATTGCTCCAAATTTCCCCAAATGCTCCCATGTTTCTGGCAGGTCATAGAACAAAGGGATCTCCCTCTCTCCCTCTCCCTCTCTCTCTCTCTCTCTCTCTCATGCACACACACACACACACACACACACACACAAACAAACACACCTCCAGCAGCCCCTGGCTGCAAATAGTCCTGCCCAATACGGTGAACACCACGGCTGCACAGCAATAAATCCAGCAGGGCAGGTTAAAGAGCCCAGGAAGCAGAGGAGCACGGCAACTAATCCAGAAATCTAGAAAGAGTTCAAGGAATCCAGAAAAAGTTCAAATGTCGGCACTCAACATTCCAGGAATTCAGCTTTGTTCCTGGCAAATGCCCCACCCCTACAGTGTCTCCTTATGTTTCAGTCCCCAGGTGTGCCTTGTGAAGAGGGGAGGGGGCGCTCTCCTCCCAAGTAGCCAGCTCAGTCTGTGCTGTTCTCGCCTTCTCTCCACCCTCCGTGCTCGCGGATCAGGAGGGGGGTGGTTCTTGCTCATTGTCTGAGCTCTGTCTCTCATGTTCACTGCTTAGCCTCTCTTGGTCATCCTGCCCCGCCTTCCTCTCTGCCTACAAGCCATCCCAATCCTGAAAGGCTCTGGCCTGACTGCTCCTCCCCATTTTCCTCCTAAGCCAACAAAACTGCCCTCTCTCTGTCGGCTCCACTTCCAGCTCGTCTTCCCCTGCAGATTCAGGCTCTGATGGGGGCATGACCAGAGGTGGGATTGAAAAAGTTTAGCAACTAGGTCTCTGCACGGTTGCTAAGTGGGCACAGCCATGGGGGGGCGTAGCTCACTCAGTCTCCTGTACCATGGTGGGGGGATGTTTTTGCCCTCGCCAGGCTCCAGAGGGTTTCCTTGAGCCTCCAGAAGGGCAAAAACGGCCTCTCCTGGGCTCCAGAGGCCCTCCAGAGGTCGGAAATGGGCCCACTCCCAGACTTCTGGGAGGCTCATTTTTCACACTCCCAGAGCCTCCATGTAGATCCTGCATTTACCTGGCATGATGAATGGGCTGCGTGGAGACTCCTGGGAGGGGCGGAGTGGGGCAGGTGGGGCCAGCCAGTCCTTTGAACTACCAGTTCGGCGAACTAGATGCAAAATTAGCATCCAATTCACCCGAACCCATCTGAACCGGCTGAATCCCACTCCTGAGCATGACAGTCACCCAGCTGAATTCATGTCCAAGGCACATCAGAACTCGTGATTCTTTATTGGCCAAGTGTGATTGGAATTTGTCCGCGGTGCGTAAGCTCTCAGTGTACCTACAAATAACTAAGCAATATAATCAGTGGTGGGTTTCAAAAATTGTTCGAACCTACTCTGTGGGTGTGGCCTCCTTTGTGGGAGTGGCTTGCTGCCCATGTGACCAGATGGGAGTGGCTTGCCGCCCATGTGACCGGATATGAAGATGCTGACGACACTTGTCAGAACCACCTTAAATTACCTCTCACACAGCACTGGCATGCATAAGAATAGGATGTCAACTTGTTTTTTTTAAAGGCATCTTTGGTTTGCGTTCAAACAACTTCAACACACGCAATGTTCTGATTGCACCACAAACGCAGTAGCCATCCTTACCTTTCACAGAGGCATTGAGTTTTATAAATAGGAGCATGATAGTGTAGAATAATCATATCCAAGGACCAGTGGTGGGTTTCAAAAAATTGTGGAAGCTCTTCTGTAGGTGTGGCCTGCTTTCTGGGTCCACTGGTGGAACCTCTTCTAACCGGTTCGGTAGATTTGACGAACCGGTTCTACCGAATAGGTGCAAACTGGTAGGAACCCACCTCGGAATATAATCCTAATATACCAATAGGAGAAGGTTCGTAGAAAGGATGAGAAGGATAATAGATTCAAACTTATGCAGGGGAGGGGGAGAAAAACCACAACTGGGAAAATAAGAAATGGAACAAAATGGAGAAAGTGAAACTCACTCATCCTTAGCTCAGCCCATTTTCTATAATCTGCTCTCTATACACACGCACAGAAAGAGAGGCCAGCAGAGTCTCTGCACACTGGAATCCCTGCTGTGGAGATTAGTTTAAATCATGTTCATTCCTAGCTCTGAGCACCTCATTCCTCTTTCTGCTGGGACTATTCAGCACATGCCAAGGACAAATTTACTTCTTTTCTCTTCAAATATTTGCAGCTCACCTTTTCCACCTCGCCATCGATCACGCTGGGCCTTCGGTGCTGCTCGCGGAGGAAGGAACCGAAAGGGAAGAAAACAGGCTGCTGATCAAAGAGGAATCGTTGGCAGGGGGGGTTATGAAAGCAGAAATGAAAAGTTTGAGAAAGATAAGCGAGTTGGAAACGGAATGGACTCTCAGACAAGGGTCACAAAGCTAGGGATGAAAATGTTGTGGCCTGCTAGTGGAACTGGCAGGAGATTCGGACAGTGAGGAGGTTGGGGAGGAACATGGGCCAGTCCCAGAGTCTGGGGAAGGCTCGGATGAGGGCTCTGTGTCAGAGTCAGAGAGGGGGCCAGGGCCGTCCAACAGTTATCAGCTGCCTTTGGAATCAGACATCAGTGGGGAAGAAGAACAGCTGGAGCCTGTTCCCAGTGTGCTCATGCTCAGAGCTGCCAGATGAAGGGAACAACTAAAGAACAGGGGTCGACTTGGGAGTAAGACCACAGATGGATGATGAATGGCCCCTCCCAGAGGAAATAAAAGAGGAGCAAGAGAGGAGGGGAGTTTGCAGGAGACAATTAGTTCACTTAATTGGTTCGTGACTCTCTGAAACCCCTTGCCAAGTTTTGCAGATATCAGCCTGTCAACTCTCCAAGCCAGATAAGGTCTGTGGCTGTAAATCCTCCCTCGAAAGACTTTGCTCAGGAATCCAACAAAACCTGTCTAATGGTTAGGCTGATTTTTCATGTTGTTGGTTCTATTTATTTGGGGGAGGGTGTAGCTCAGCTGCTGAATGTGTGGGTTGTTTTTATAGTGATGTCTTTTAATGATTTTTTTTTTACTGTTGTTAGCTGCCTAGAGTGGTAAACTTGAGATAGGGGGATATATAAATTGAATACTTGAATAAACTGAATGTTTGTTTGTGCAATCTCAGTTAGGAGAGCCTAAATAAATATCCCACTTCTTGTCATATCTTCATTTCCCAGGCATCAACAGCGGACAGCTTCCTGGGATTCAAACCCCTTTCTTTTTTTTTTTCAATCCCAAAGGAAAATCACAAGAGATAACTTCTCACATTTTCAACCTGTGAAGGGTGAGCAGGCTTCAGGGCAATTGAAGAAAACAACTCTAGCAGTGATATCCTTTGCCAGCAACAATCAGGCTCAACTATACCACCAAGAAAATAAAATTGAAGTTATTGTCCAATGCTCAGACAAGCACCCCGGTGTAGCAGTTAAAATACTGGTGTAGAAACCAGAAGATAGTGAGTGCTGGTCCTGCCTTAGGTGTGAAAGCTGGATGAGTGACTTTGGTCCAATCACCTGGAGATGGTGAGTTCTAGTGCCCCATCTTAGGAATGAAAACCGTGACCCGTCAAAACCGCATTCCACAAAAGCGCGGTCGACGAAATCGCGTATGTGACGTCATCACAACGCGACGAAAAAGATCGAAAAATTGAAATAAAAATTAAATTACAGCAAGCCGATTCACATAAAGGTAAGGGTTAGGTTAAGGGTTAGGGTTAGGGTTAGGTTAAGGGTTAGGGTTAGGGTTAGAGCATTAGCATTACGTTTAGCGTTAGGTTAAGGGTTAGCATTAGGTTTTTCGTTACGTTAAGGGTTAGGTTTAGGGTTAGGTTTAGGGTTAGGTTAAGGGTTAGGTTTAGGGTTAGGTTTGGGGGGGTTAGGGGAAGGTTTTAGCTTTATTTTTACATTTTTCTATCTTTTTCTATCTTTTTCGTCGCGCTGTGATGACGTCACATATGCGCTTTCGTCGACCGCGATTTTGACGTCCGCTGTTTTGTGGTAGAACCATGAAAACTGGCTGCGTGTTCCTGCCCAGGTTCCTCCCCAACCTCCTCACTGTCCGAATCTGCTGCCAGCTCCACTGGCCGCTGGCTGGCCACAATAAACTATAGGCCATGGAACCCTCACATCCAATGCAAAGTCTACATAGTATCCTTCGTTAAGTCTTCTTTTCATCTTAGCCTGACATATCAGTCTCTGGCTCAAAAAGGTAGGTATCATTGTGAGAACAAGTAAAACCCACAGTTCGGGAAAGAAAGCTAATAGAGAGCCGAGAGTGGCGCAGTGGTTAAATGCAGCACTGCAGGCTACTTCAGCTGACTGCTAGTTCTGCAGTTCGGCTGTTCAAATCTCACCGGCTCAGGGTTGACTCAGCCTTCCATCCTTCCGAGGTGGGTAAAATGAGGACCCGGATTGTTGTTGGGGGCAATATGCTGACTCTGTAAACCGCTTAGAGAGGGCTGAAAGCCCTATGAAGCGGTATATAAGTCTAACTGCTATTGCTATTGCTATTATTTATGCCAGCCTTCGCTTCTACGTGGCTGAGCCTTTGAATTAAAAAAATTAAAAAGAGCAAGCCGTGTCCTTGTGGCATGTATCATCTCCTGCCAATTCACAGATGGATGGATAGCATTTCGGCTTTAGCAGTCAGGAAAGGTCACCCTCACGCCGAAGGGAGCATAAGAATTTCCACTTAGATCAGTGACGGCAAAACTTTTCGGCACCGAGTGCCCAACCCGGGATGCGCGTGCATGCGTGTGTGCATCAGAGCATTGGGAACCCAAAGGCCACCTGGCTGGTGGGCAGGACTGTTTTTTGACTGGGGTGGGGGGCATTTTTGGGGCCATTTTCAGGCTCTTCTTCGGGCCATTTTTAGGCCATGTTTTGAGCTGGTTTTTTGGGTTGTTTTCATAGCAATAGCAATAGCAGTTAGACTTATATACCGCTTCATAGTGCTTTCAGCCCTCTCTAAGCGGTTTACAGAGTCAGCATATTGCCCCCAACAACAGTCTGGGTCCTCATTTCACTCACCTCGGAAGGATGGAAGGCTGAGTCAACCTTGAGCCGGTGAGATTTGAACCGCTGAACTGCAGATAGCAGTCAGCTGAAGTGGCCTGCAGTGCTGCACCCTAACCACTGCGCCACCTCGGCTCTTCATGCCATTTTTGAGGCCATTGAGGCAGTTCTTTGGCCCATTTTAGGGTGTTTTTTTTGTTTCTCTACTGGAGCACCAAAAATGGCTTAAAAACAGCAGAAAAGTTTCCATGCTGAACCAGCACTAATGCCAGTAGCAACCCATCACTGCTCCAGTCCCCTAATCCTCTCTGTTGCTCTTCTCTGCACTCTTTCCAGAGCCTCCATATCTTGTTTATATTGTGGCGACCAAAACTGGATGCAGGATTCCAAGTGTGGCCTTACCAAGGCGTTATAAAGTGAATAGAATAGAATAGAATAGCACAGTTGGAGGGGACCTTGGAGGTCTTCTAGTCCAACCCCCTGCTCAGGCAGGAAACCCTACACCACTTCAGACGAATGGTTATCCAATATCTTTTTTAAAATTTCACAACTTCTGGAGGCAAGCTGTTCCACTGATTAATTGTTCTAACAGTCAGGAAATTTCTCCTCAGCTCTAAATTGCTTCTCTCCTGGATTAGTTTCCACCCATTGCTTCTTGTTCTACCCTCAGGTGCCTTGGAGAATAGTTTGACTCCCTCTTCTTTGTGGCAACCCCTGAGATATTGGAAGACTGCTATCATGTCATCCTTAGTCCTTCTTTTCATTAAATTAGACATACCCAGTTCCTGCAACCGTTCCTCATATGTTTTAGTCTCCAGTCCCCTAATCCTCTTTGTTGCTCTTCTCTGCACTCTTTCTAGAGTCTCCACATCTTTTCTACATCGTGGTGACCAAAACTGAATGCAGGATTCCAAGTGTGGCCTTACCAAAGACTTATAAAGTGGTATTAATTAACATTTCACGTGATCTTGATTCTATCCCTCTGTTTATGCAGCCTAGAACTGTGTTGGCTTTTTTGGCAGCTGCTTCACAAGGCTGGCTCATATTTAAGTATTCATCCACTTAGGACTTTAAGATCCCTCTCATTTGTAGGAAAGATTGCCCCCCCTTTTTTTCTCATCTGTCGCAGTTCTTAAAAATTGTTAGGCAACTTCACACTTAATAACCACAGAAACAGAGATAATGAGTGTCAAATGACCTTAGCTTTCAAAATCGCTGAGATACACAGACCGGGCAGCCAGTCCTGTGCAAAAGCAAAGGAAAACGAAATCCATAATGGATTTCTTTTCAAGCAAAATGAAGTGACTTGCCAAAAAGGAATTCATCACAGCAGGAGGAAGACATGTGATTTTTGGCGTCTGTGGGCCTCTTCTCAAAATATTTCTTGGCTGACAAATTGTTTTTAAAAAATATGGATCTGCTTTTGGGAGAGATGAGAGGGCGGCATAGAAAAAGCATACACCTGGGAAAAGAAGGAAACAACAACAACAACAACAACAACAACAACAACGAAAAGGATTGTGCATCTTAACCAAAAGTTGCATTAACACCACTGGTTTAAATATGAATTTGTAGAACTGTTCGAATGGAGTAGAACTGCACTGAATTCTGTTTAACGCTTGAATAATGATTTAGTCTGGATTTATTTGTATTTTTTGTATTTCCCTTTATTTGTATGCCGCCCTTTTCCCTGGGGGGGGACTCAGGGCGGCTCACAGTTAAAAAAAAAGTGGGGGGAGGATAAACAATTTCTAACATACAGACAATACATCATTATTAAAAACGCAACAGTCATACAATTCGGGTGGGGTTAGAATCTTAACCCCAGGCCAGCTGGGACAGCCAAATCTTTAGGGCGGCGCGGAAGGACTGGAGGGTGGTGAGGGTCCGAATCTCCACGGGGAGTTCGTTCCAGAGGGTCGGAGCAGCCACCGAGAAGGCTCTCCTCCGGGTAGTTGCCAGTCTACACTGGCTAGATGATGGAATTCGGAGGAGGCCTAATCTATGCGATCGTATCGGTCTAGTGGAGGTAATTGGAGGTAAATTTAGGGACATATACCCAGCCCTGTCCAAATTTAAGTCCTTGATAAGGGGAAAGTGTGCTGTTTTTTTAATGGTGTAGAGCACAGGTAGGTTCATACAGGTTTGGACCAGTTCGTCTGAGTAGGTAGTAACTCAGCCGGAGATGCAACCAAACCAGTTCGATCCTCAGTGCCACCATTTTGATTTTTGGTTCTGCGGATGAGCAAAACAATCTTCATTGCAAAAAATGTAATTTTGTCCCCTTTTCTAATGTTGCACCCATGCGCAGACCTTTTTTAGGTGCAAATGTGCATGCACGCCGAACCAGCTGTAATGGTGGCACCAGCCCATCCCTGGTGTATAGCCAGTTTGGTATAGCGGTTAAGGCAACCGAAGTAGAAGCCGGGAGATTTGGAGTTCTAGTCCTGCCTTAAAAATTTAACAGATTAATAGCATTGGAAGGGACGTTGTAGGTCTTCTAGTCCAACCCCCACTCAAGCAGGAGACCCTACAAGCCAACTGGGTGACATTGAACCAATCACCAGGTGACAGTGAGTTCTAGTCTTGTCTCAGGCATGGAAGTCAGCTGGGTGACTTTGGCCCATTCATCAAGAGACCGTGAGTTCTAGTCTTACCCCAGGCATGAAAGTCAGCCGGGTGACTTTGGGCCAATCACTAGGAGACTGTGAGTTCTAGTCTCACCTCAGGCATGAAAGTCAGCTGGATGATCTTGGGCCAATCGCGCTCTGTCAGCCCAACTCACAGGGTTGTTGTTGTGGGAAAAACAGGAGGAGCTTGCCATCATGGATTATTTATAAACCAATAAAGATGGGAGATTATATAAAATATTTCTTAGTTGTATATCTACCTTGCTTCCAAGAACTCAAGGCAGTATACATAACACACCATGTCTACGGTAACAATTGGTTGGGTTGAAAGCATGATTGGTCTAACATCATGTTAGAAATTCTGTTCATTTATAGCACCACAGAGCAAACAAAGAGCACAGTCACCATGTGCATTACTGCTCAACTGTTTAACTGTAACAGCAAACCGTAGAAAAAAAGTAGCATTGAGTATACAGAATAGATCCTAACTTGTAAATCTTGCCATCTAATGGCTAAATACTACTGTAGTTGTTGCTTAGAAATAGATTCCAACGATGAATTCCAACACATCGCCTCTTAAAATAATCCCACCTTTGTAACGTAACATCACCACAATGGGATTATCTTGTCAGTTTTGTGTCCAAAACTTTCATCCCGACACTGCATTGTAAGAACAATTTGTTGTCCAGGCGTATGTTCCCTTTCAAATATTCTTATTCATTTATCAAGCATTATAAAAGTCTCTTTTCACCTTCTGCACTAGTAAACTGCTCCTGTGATTTAGGAGGCCTCTTAAAACCTCTGATCTCTATTATGTTTTACTGCACCAGTAAATGGGATTTGTTTAATCACATATCGAGTGTAAAAAATGCTTTGGTGTTGATAAAATCCAATCAGACAGGTGGCAATAAATGATGCGGCTTTAATATGATTACCTCAGAAGGGGAAAATTCCAAGGAAGCAGAATTTCTCATTATCCAACATGCTGAAATTGACAATCTATATCTATATCTATATCTATATCTATATCTATATCTATATCTATATCTATATCTATATCTATATCTATATCTATATCTATATCTATATCTATATCTATATCTATATCTATATCTATATCTATATCTATATCTATATCTATATCATCTATATCTATCTATTTCTATATCTATTCTATTCCTATTCCTATATCTCTCTATCTATCTATCTATCTATCTATCTATCTATCTATCTATCTATCTATCTATCTATCTATCTATCTATCATCTTTCTATATCTATATCTATTTCTATATCTATATCCATTTCTTTATATCTATATCTATCTATATCTATATCTATATCTATATCTATATCTATATCTATATCTATATCTATATCTATATCTATATCTATATCTATATCTATATCTATATCTATATCTATATCTATATCTATATCTATATCTATATCTATATCTATATCTATATCTATATCTATATCTATATCTATATCTAATCTATATCTATATCTATATCATCTAATCATCTATATCTAATCTATCTATATCTATATCTATATCTATATCTATATCTATATCTATATCTATATCTATATCTATATCTATATCTATATCTATATCTATATCTATATCTATATCTATATCTATATCTATATCTATATCTATATCTATATCTATATCTATCTATTTCTATATCTATTCTATTCCTATTCCTATATCTATCTATCTGTCTTTCTGTCTTTCTTTCTTTCTTTCTTTCTTTCTATAACTATATCTATTTCTATTTCTATATCTATATCATCTATATCTATATCTATTTCTTTATTTCTATTTCTATTTCTATTTCTAGATATAGATATAGATATAGATATAAAAGTAAAGGTTCCCCTCGTGCATATGTGCTAGTCGTTCCTGACTCTAGGGGGCGGTGCTCATCTCCGTTTCAAACCTGTTCTGGTCCTTGATATGACCACGGAGACATCTTTGGACAGCGCTGGCTCTTCGGCTTTGAAACGGAGATGAGCACCGCCCCCTAGAGTCGGGAACGACTAGCACCTATCTGCGAGGGGAACCTTTACCTTTTATCAAGTAAACTGAGAAATATCTTGATACTGGAGGAGATAGATTTGCTTCTCTGTGGATTCAGACACGTGTCTGCTGGGGGGGAAATAATAATAATTCTGATTGGAAAAGTTTTGGAAGTCAAGACCAGTTGCCCCTTCTTAATGGAGGAAAAAAAAAACATATATGAAACTGGGACTTTGATAATCAGCTCACCGACTTTTGTGACCCCCAGGAGATAGGAGAGCATCTGCCTCAATTACACCTTTCTGAACTTCAAAGAACTGTTTTTGAACTGGGCTGGGAATTCATCGCTGGCGATACAGGAATCACATCTTCAGAAAGATTAAACATCCAATTGTTCAGCAGAAGGAGAAAATGGCAAATCCATCAAAGCTAGAAATTTTGCTGATTCTTTAACTCTTCCTTGCTTACGGGTTTTGCCCCGTGAGTTAGCATGGGGCAAAACTTTTGCAACCCAGTTGTTCTTTTCTTCATTTTTTATTTTATTGCAGAAAGAAAATATTCACCCATGTGCATAAGATGATGACGATGACAAGGAGGAGGAGGAGGAGGAGGAGGAGGAGGAGGAGGAGGAGGAGGAGGAGGAGGAGGAGGAGGAGGAGGAGGAGAAGAATTGGGTGAGCATTTTTATCCACAGAGTCCTTCTCAATGACCTGGAATAAGCAGATGTTGTTTTTATTTATTAATTAATTATTTTATTTATTTCATCAAAGATAATTAGAGACTAATTTAGTCTGGAGACTAAAACATATGAAGAACGGTTGCAAGAACTGGGTATGTCTAAGTTTAATGAAAAGAAGGACCAGGGGAGACATGATAGCAGTCTTCCAATATCTCAGGGGTTGCCACAAAGAAGAGGGAGTCAAACTATTCTCCAAGGCACCTGAGGGCAGGACAAGAAGCAATGGGTGGAAACTAATCAAGGAGAGAAGCAACCTAGAACTGAGGAGAAATTTCCTGACAGTTAGAACAACTAATCAGTGGAACAGAATTTGCCTCCAGAAGTTGTGAAAGCCCCAACACTGGAAGTCTTTAAGAAGATGCTGGATAGCCATTTGTCTGAAAGCCATTTTCCTGCCTAGGCAGGGGGTTGGACTAGAAGACCTCCAAGGTCCCTTCCAACTCTTTCAACATTTTAAAGGAGGAGACATTAATCGTAGTATCTGTCCCTCCACCTCGGTACATTTGCTGGGGGAAAGATAATGAATGCAACTTCTAATATTAGTCCCTCATTATTGCAGATTAACCGGGAGGTTGTAGATATATTTCAGCCCTGCTGTTTTAGTGCCCGAGAACAGATGTTAGTTATGTCCCGGCTACATCCCGATTATATCAACTCCTGGTGGAAGGCAGAACTGCATCGAAGGGAGAGCTCATTAAACATAAGGCCACATTTTCGGGACAATTTGGTATTTGTTCGTTCCTGCTTCTCTTTTTCTTGGTTCAGAGATCTGAGCACTGAATTCTCATTGCAGGAGGATTTGGAATCAATCATCTGGTAGGCCCTGAGTAGAAGGAGAATTCGTCCTTGGCCAAGTGTGATTGGACACACATGGAATTTGTCTCGGGTGCAGAAGCTCTCAGTATATCTACCAGTAACAAGTGATCAATCATGATCATAATCGTAAAATACAATCATCTTGAATCATAAGATACAAACTCAGTGATGGTCACAGCATGCGTAGCAGAGGTGAAATGCTACTGGTTTGAGCCGGTTCGTCCGAATTGGTAGTAAAAAAATGCTTTAAAAAGTTTTTTAAAAAAAGTGATGACGATCAGCTGTGTAACAATCAGCTGTGACCCACTCTTTTTTAAAGCATTTTTTATGATCTTGTTCTGACCCCCCTCTTCATACACCAAAGCACGCGACAAAGATATTTCAAGGATTTATTAACACAGAGACAGGACCTTGGCAGCAATCCAGCACCGACTAGACCTTGGCAGCAATCCAGCCTGCCAAGATAGCCACGATAGCTTCTCCAGCTCTAGTAAATACGTTGATTCCTGCGATGTGCGTGTGGAAAGCCATTCCTTTTATAGTCTTGAGAGGAGCCTAATTACCACCAGCTGAGTTCAATTATCTCCTGTAACTGCGTAACTGTTCTTTACGCCTATTAGC
Source organism: Thamnophis sirtalis (assembly GCF_051295495.1). Classification (NCBI taxonomy): domain Eukaryota; kingdom Metazoa; phylum Chordata; class Lepidosauria; order Squamata; family Natricidae; genus Thamnophis; species Thamnophis sirtalis. The sequence continues at coordinate 5,283,936 of NW_028261390.1, forward strand.
CCTCTGTTGCCGGGCATCCAGGATCAACTCCCTTGTCTCCTCCCCACTGCTCCAATGCATGACATCAGGATCACACTCCCTTGTCTCCTCCCCATGGCTCCAAGGCTCAACCAGCCTCTCTGCGCCCTGCTCAGAGTCGGAACCCTGTCCAGGGTCCTCCACATCTTCCAGAGCCGACTCATAGGGCCCCGCGCTGTCGGAGTCTGGTGGCAGCTCCAACGGCTCCTGCTGGGCCACAACAGATCTATTTGCCCGAACCAAAACTTTAAAAAATGCTTTAAAAAGTTTTTTTTTTAAAAGGTTCAGACGATCAGTTGTGCGACAATCAGCTGTGCCCGACTGTCTCTGAGGTTCCTGCTTGTTGCAGTGGCCATTTTGTGTGAAGTCCGTCTGCTTTTACATTGTGTGTGAGTCAATTGTGCAGCTTTTGTGTTACTTTTGAGTAAAGAGGGATAGTTGGTTTTTTGAGCTTTCTGTGACTCTGTGAGGTTCCTGCTTGTTTTAGGGGAAATTTTGTGTGAAGTCCAGCTGCTTTTACATTGTGACGTTGACTTGGCCATGCCCGCCCACTGTCACATAGCCACCAATCCACACCCACCCAGTCACATTACCACCAAGCCACACCCATCTGATCACATTACCACCAAGCCACACCCACCTGATCACATGGCCACCAAGCCACACCCACCCAGTCACATTACCACCAAGCCACACCCATCTGATCACATTACCACAAAGTTAGGATCTCCTGCTCGAGCAGGGGGTTGGACTAGAAGACCTCCAAGATCCCTTCCAGCTCTATTCTGATCTAGTTTGAGTTTCAGAGGTGCTGTAGAAGTAAACCTTCTCAGAAACCGTCTTGTGATGAGTCTCCTCAGGAAAAGGAGCTTAGTCATGAGGAAATAAAATAGCCAGTTGTGAAGAGTAAGTCAACAGAAGACCAGGAATAGGACTTGGAAGAGCAGAGTGTGGATATCAAAGTTGGATTAAAAGATTGTTTTTTTAAAAAAAATAGCCCTTTATTCTTTCTCCAGGCTCAGTGGGGTCACAAATAGATCATGTAAGACATAGTGTGAGCATTGTACGTAATGGGAAGGGCCCATAAATTAGCGGTGACTCAGAAACTCCAGACAGGTAGAGAATTTAGCTGAGGAAAAAGAACATTCAATCTGTCACCTCAACTATTAGTCCTTCCAACAGCCGAAATTTGGGTTTGTCCCTCCATGAATAGGACAACCTCTAAGCATCCAGTTGAGGTCAAAAGTGGATTTTGTGGTCTATTTGTGAAATTTATCACCGCGATGAATGACGGGAGTCATTCTTTTAATGGCTTTAAAAAATGATGGACCAGTTTTACAGACGACCCATCCAAAGCGATAATAGCTCAGTTTTGAACCAAGAGAGATTTTTAACACAACTGAATAGTTATGTTTTGGGGAAAGTGGTAAGGTTGCTTGATCAAATCCAGGAGTCCTTGTGCCACCCTAGACAATAGTTCAGGAAAGGCCCAGAGAGCATCAAGGATGCCATATTTCTTCTTTACCCGAAAAGCATTTCTTCTCACAAAACACCTTAAAATAAAATATATGAAAGGATTTCATACAATCCTTGCTTCATCGCAACCTTTTTCAACTTGATGCCCTCTGGTCTTTTGGACTACAATGCCCATCATTTTTTTAAAAATTGTCCTTGCTGAATATTTAGGTACAGTATATTCGGTACCTTGCTCAATAGTAGTAACGGTGAGAGGGATCTTGGAGTCGTGGTGGACAACCGTTTAAATAGGAGCCAGCCATGTGCAGCAGCTGCCAAAAAGGCCAACACAGTTCTAGGCTGCATCAACAGAGGGAGAGAATCACAATGACGTGAAGTGTTCATACCACTTTATAATGCCTTGGTAAGGCCACACTTGGAATAAGGTATCTGGTTTTGGTTACCACCATGTAAACAAGATGTGGAAAGAGTGCAGAGAAGAGCAACAAAGAGGATTAGGGGACTGGAGGCTAAAATATATGAAGAACGGTTGCAGGAACTGGATATGTCTAGTTTAATGAAAAGAAGGACCAAGGGAGACATGATAGCAGTCTTCCAATATCTCAGGGGTTGCCATAAAGAAGAGGGAGTCAAGCTATTCCCCAAACAAGAAGCAATAGATGGAAACTAATCAAGGAGAGAAGCAACTTAGAACCGAGGAGGAATTTCCTGACAGTTAGAACAATTAATGAGTGGAACAGCTTGCCTCCAGAAGTTGGGAATGCTCCAACACTAGAAGTTTTTAAGAAGATATTGGATAACCATTTATCTGACATGGTGTAGGGTTTCCTGCCTTTTGAAAATTCAGGCCTGGACAGAGACTTCCTTTTGAAAACTAATAAGACTACAAATGTAGTAAACACAATACATTGCAGAGCGAACCCCCCTTTTTTTTTCTTTCGAAGAAAAGTTATTAAAATTAATTGAAATCCGGGCTATTAATCCAAATGAAAAAATGGACAGCAGCAGGCTACAGATATCCTGAGGTCTCCGGAATATTTATTGAGCAATGAAAATTCTCTCGGTGTCAGATGCAGTGAACTGATGCCTCTAAGTAGCTTTAAGAGAATTGCGAAGTGGAAGAGGTGTTTTAATAGGACACACTGCATGAAGAGATTTCTGTATGCGCCACCGCATTACACAGTTGAGATTCCATCAAGACTGCGAATGTTCTAGAACGTTCACAGTTCAGGTTTCCACTCTTGAACCGACTGAAGGAATGACTTGTTTCTTGCAGAAGCCCCCTCCCCCGTTCACTCCTCTTTGGTTTCCTATAGGAAGGGACAATCACCTCCTAGGTGTAGCTTTACTCCCAGGTTGATCCTGCTTTCTTAGATGTCTTCTGGCAACACTGGGAACAGGCTCCAGCTGTTCTTCTGCCTCAGTGCTGTCTAGCTCCCTCTCTGCCTCCTGCAAACTCCACTCCCCTTTCGCTCCTCTTTTATTTCCTCTGGGAGGGGCCATTCACCGTCCACCTGTGCCTTTACTCCCAAGTCGACCCTTTTTCTTTAGCTGTTCCCTTCGTCTGGCAGCTCTGCGCATGCACACCCTGGGAACAGGCTCCAGCTGTTCTTCTGCCCCACTGATGTCTGACTCTGAAGGCAGCTGATAACTGGCATATGGCCCTGGCCCCCTCTCTGCCTCCGACACAGAGCCCTCATCAGAGTCTTCCCCAATCTCCAGGACTGGCCCAGGGGTTCCACCACAAAACCGCGGTCGACTAAAGCGCGCTCGACGAAACCGTGTACCTGATGTCATCGCAGCGCGACGAAAAAAGCACGCTGTGAGCGGTAAAGCTAAAATTAACGCGTAAACCTAAACCTAACCCCCCCAAACCTAATCCTAAACCTAACCCTTAACCTAACCCTAAACCTAACCCTAAACCTAACCCTTAACCTAACGCTAAACCTAACGCTAACCCTAAACCTAACCCTAACGCTTAACCTAACCCTTACCTTTACGTGAATCGGCTTGCTTTAAAAGCGCTTTTTAAAGCACCCTTTTTTCTCCGCGGTCGTTGTTGTCGCGCTGCTGATGACGTCAGCGACGCGCTTTAATCGGGCGCGCTTTAGTGGACCGCGGTTTGTCGTGCCACGGGCCCAGGTTCCTCCCCAACTTCCTCACTGTCTGACTCTGTTGCCAATGGGCCACAATGCTTCTTCTTCTTTTCTATCTTTCTTTTTGTTAAGCATTGTGTTGAAGTATAAAAAATAAAGAAGAAGAAGAAGAAGAGCATGTCAGGGAGGACAGCTGAGAAAACAAACAAGGCGCCGTGGAAAAAAAAATCCAATTAAAAAAAATAATCTATCATAAGTGTACTTCCTGAGAAATAAATCCCATTAATGGGTCTTTCTTCTGAATAAATGGATCGAGGACAGCCGACGTGAAATGATTTCTAGGCTACCAACCGGCATGGGCAGAATATTGATGATTAAGCTATAAAACAGAGAAATGGGATTTCGAATCGATACGTGAAATGCATCGCTTCCGCGTTGCTTGAAAACGCCGCTGAACGGTTGGTTAAAAAAATCGGCTACTTCCCGAGCTTTGCTCCGGTGTCCCCTGAATACAGGCAGTCCTCGACTTATGGCCACAGTTGGAAGCCCAACACTTACGTTGCCAAGTGGGATAATATTCTAAGTGAGTTTTGCTCCGTTTTTGTGACCTTCCTTGCCCCCCCGTTGTTAAGCGTATCACGGCAGTCGTTCAGTGAGTAAGTGGGTCGTTAAGGGGATCTGGCTTCCCTGTTGATTTTGCTTGTCAGAAGGTTGCAAAAGGGGATCACATGATCCCAGGACCTTGCAGCTGTCACAAATACGAATCAATTGCCCAGCTTCTGAATTTTGATCATCAATGCTGTAATGGTTATAAATGTGAAAAATGGTCATAAGACACTATTTTTCAGAGCCGTTGTAACTTCAAACAATATAATACAATACAATACAGTACAGTACAGTACAGTACAGTACAGTACAATGCAATGCAATGCAATGCAATGCAATGCAATGCAATGCAATGCAATGCATGCAATGCAATGCAATGCAATGCAATACAATACAATACAATAGCAGAGTTGGAAGGGAGCTTGGAGGTCTTCTAGTCCAACCCTCTGCCTAGGCAGGAAACCCTTCAGACAAATGGCTATCCAACATCTTCTTAAAGACATCCAGTGTTGGAGCATTCACAACTTCCAGAAGCAAGTAGTTCCACTGGTTAATTGTTCTAACTGTCAGGAAATTTCTCCTCAGTTCTAAGTTGCTTCTCTCCTTGATTAGTTTCCACCCATTGCTTCTTGTTCTGCCTTCAGGTGCCTTGGAGAATAGCTTGACTCCCTCTTCTTTGTGGCAGCTCCTGAGATTATTGGAAGACTGCTATCATGTCTCCCCTCATCCTTCTTTTTATTAAACTAGACATACCCAGTTCCTGCAACCGTTCTTCATATGTTTTAGTCTCCAGTCCCCTAATCCTCTTTGTTGCTCTTCTCTGCACTCTTTCTAGAGTCCCCACATCTTTACTACATCGTGGCGACCAAAACTGAATGCAGGATTCCAAGTGTGGCCTTACCAAGGGATTATAATTGGAATACTACATTCAGTTTTGGTCACTAAATTAACTATTGTAAGTCAAGGATTATCTGCACTTAAGCACCCAATCTAAAGACCTTCCTTATAAACTATAATTTCCCCACTGCTTCACCTTCTTTGCTGTTTATCACTCTGGACCATATGACAGAGTGGTATTCAGCCGGTTCAGACTGGTTCGCCCGAAACGGTAGCAGAAATCGTGGGGAGGGGAGGGTTGCAGGGCGGGGGCTCCACCCTCCCTGGCTCATCGGTTATGTTGACCTCCCAACTGGGTTTCCGCCTGAACTGGTATTGAGAGGTCTTATGGGTTGGATACGTCAGCACTAGATACACCTGGGTGGTCCTCCACAATGTTCAGAGAGAGAGAGAAACGTATACAGTATAGGACAGTGGTGGGTTTCAAAATTTTTTAGAACCTCTTCTGTAGGTGTGGCCTGTTTTGTGGGAGTGGCTTGCTGGCCCATGTGACTGAGTGGGAGTGGCTTGCCAGTCATGTGACTCTGTGGGTGTGGCCAACTTGTAAAATGTGGTGAACTGACTTAACAACGTTCTTGCTTAGCAACCAATTGTTGGCTCAGAAATTGGCATTTGAAGCACTAAGTCTTAAAGCTGTCAAGTTACAAGACCCTTGCACCCCTAACCCTTTAGAAAAAAAACCCAGGGGTGTTCAAACTTGACAGCTTTAAGACTTCTGGACTTCAACTCCCAGAATTCCTCCTCTCACTCTTCATCTCGCTGATGTACAGACTGGCGGGGGGAGGGAGCTGGAATCGGCTCTAAATGGCACTGTAGATTTGTGGAACCTCTGCTACAGAAGAGGTTAGAACTGGCAGGAACCCACCCCTGGCATGGGCAACTCAACGTCACTCAGGTCGATGGCGCTTCGCCTTAGCTGTTACAATGTAATAAGGGTTAACCGGAGAGGCAGTTTCTGTAAGCAGGGCAATAAAGATTAGGCTAGAAACAACACCAGAATGTTTCCTTCCTGCCTTCCTTACAGGATTAGCCCTGTAAAGTGGGAAAAACGAAAAGGAGATTTCTTCCAACAACCGGTTCTCCGAGCTGCTTAGAAAGTTAACAACCGGTTCTCCCGAATAGGTGCGAGCTGGCCTGAATCCCACCACTGGTATAGGAGGAATTATGCAGTCTCCTGGAGCCTATCAAGAACTTTAGGGAGTAGGAAAGAAAAAGTTATTCTATAATCGGTTTTATTGGAAAATAAGGGACTGTTTGGTAAGACTCCACAAAAATCTTCTCCTCCTCCTCTTCCTCCTCCTCCTTCTGTTTCTTTTTCTCCTCCTGCTCCTTCTCTTTCTTCTCCTTCCCCTCTTCCCCTCCTCCTTTTCTTTCTCCTCCTCCTCTTCCTCCTCCTCCTCCTCGTCCTTCTGCTTCTCTCTTCTCCTTCCCCTCCTCCTCTTTTTCTTTCTTCTTCTCCTCCTCCTCGTCCTTCTCCTCTTTCTTCTCCTCCTCCTTCTTTCTTCTCCTTCTCCTCTTCCCCTCCTCCTCCTCCTCCTCCTCTTTCTTTTCCTTTTCCTTCTCCTATTCCCCTTCTTCTTCTCTTTCTCCTTCGCCTTCCCATCCTCCTCCTTGTTGTCCTCCTCCTTATAATTCTACTCCTTCTCCTTCTTCATCTCTTTTGCTTCTCCTTCTAATTTTATTACTTCCCATTATCCATTTCTCCTCCTTTGCTTCTTCTTCTGTCTTCCTCTTCCTAATTCTCCTTCTCCATCTCTTCCCCTTCTCCTCCTGCTGCCCTCTCCTCCCTCTCCCTCCCCTTTCCTCTTCCTCCCCACCTCCTTCTCTTTCTTCCTCTTCCTAATTTTTCTTCTCCATCCGTTCATTGGGCTCTTGATATAAAAGGAAGGAACCATTTTTATCCTTGTTGTTTCTCTGCCTTTTCTCTGCACTGATGGTTACTACAGAATCTGTTTCCCAGTCGGCATTCCTTGGGTGTTTACATCTTGAAGTAGCCATCTATTCCACACAGAATTCAGACAAAGCTTCCTCTGACCTCCCCATTTCCTCTTTACTCTTCCAGTAAAATTATTTCTATTTTTTTTCTCCAACCATAGTTGCTCAATTAGAAGATTTATACATTTGGGCACTGCAGATTGATTTTTCAGGATTCAAATCATGGGAAATGCACCATCGCCTCCAATAACTCAAAGGATCGCTTTGACCAATCTCTGCCAATTTTCAAGAAAACTGGAGGGAAAAAACAAGAACCCCAAATCCTGTCTGGAAGTTGTTTCAAAAATAGGATGGCAACTTGTTCTGACCCCCCCCCCTTCTCCGTCCAGGAATGAAAACCAAAAGCCACGTAACTAAAAGGTTTCTTTTAATCAGTCCGAGCTCTTGTTGGCTGCAAGCCCAAATAAACAAAGATAATAGCTCCGCAGAAAGTCCTATAACGCATAACAAAAAATCACTTATCCAAGTTGGCTTCTCTCAGTTTGTGAATGCAAACAAGAACAATCACTAGAACGGGAACAGAACGTTGACTTCTGCAACCAGGGTGTGGCACCAGCAGTCTCTTTATACTCAGGAGAGGAGGTCCCAATGAGCAACAGCTGCTCGCAATCATCTCCTGTAAGTACTCAGTTGTTCCTTCCGTCGAGTAGCCCTTCGACGGGGTGCATCCTGCAACAACTCCCAAGTGTTTCCCTGAACACTCCCTCTGATCCAATGCTCTGCCGCCACCTGGTGGCCAACGGCTCCTGCCGGGCCACAAACAGCAATTGATAAAAGTTCATGTCAGTTTCAACAGAAGCTAATTCTGCCTTCTGCTTCCCAGACCATTACAATTCCAATTCACAAGGCAAGAAATATTATCCCCCCACACAGGACATTCATGGCAAAACGGCAGTGAGATTCGACAAAGAGTACCAGTTTTACAGGCAGCTCAAAGCAAAGTGACATCCAATAAACCTTAGCTTGTTTCAATATAAGATGCAGCCAGATTTCGCTTTCTGTATGTCGCCAATGAAACAGTGAATGATTGGCAGTCTGTATGTAAAGGGCACCATATCCTTGAGGTTTTAAAAAGATCAGATAAATAGGGCCAGTGTCAAACGAAACAACACATTTTAAATGTCTCTGTACTTGAAGCCTTGGGTCGAATGTATCACTAGTTGTTGTTTTTTAAGCCTGGTATATAATTTTGGGCTGTAACTAATATGAAATTTTAACAGCTCAAAATAGATTGCCTTTGAATCAATTCTTCAAAATATGAAGAAATGGCAATGGGATTAAGCAGTTTAATAACATTAAAAAAAATTTCCATAAAAGAAAATGACAATGTTGAGGTTTAAGATATTATTTCTTCTTCAAGATGTTTTATTTCTTCCTTCCTTCCTTTCTTCCTTCTTTCCTTTATTTCTTCCTCTTTCCTCTTTCTTTCTCTTTCTCTTTCTCTTTCCTGACTTCCTTCCTTCTCTGCTTCCTCCTTTCACTTTGTCTTCCTTCCTTCCCTCATTCCTTCTTCCCTCCCTCTTTCTTTCTTTCTTTCTTTCTTTCTTTCTTTCTTTCTTTCTTTCTTCTTTCTTTCTCTCTTTCTTCTTTCTTTCTTTCTTTCTTTCTTCTTTCTTTCTTTCTTTCTTCTTTCTTTCTTCTTTCTTTCTTTCTTTCTTTCTTCTTTCTTTCTTCTTTCTTTCTTTCTTTCTTTCTTTCTTCTTTCTTTCTTTCTTTCTTCTTTCATCCTTCCTTTCTTCTTTCTTTCTTTTCATCCTTCCTTTCTTCTTCTTTCTCTCTTTCTCTTTTTTTCTCTCTTTTCCAGATTTCCTCCTTTCTTTGCTTCCTCCTTTCCTTTCACTTTGTCCTCCTTCCTTCTTCCTTGTCTTTTCTTTCTTTCTTTTTTCTTTCTTTGTTTCTGGAAAGGTTTTTTTGAAGTTTCATCTTTGATTTTTTTTAAATCTGGGTCCCTTTTCCTTGTTTATTTGTTGCTATCCCAATCAAGGTTGCTTGTATAACATGTCACATGTACAGCCAAGAAACTCCATTCTCTCCCATGCTATTGATGTTGTTACCTAGGCTGGCAATGAAACATATACAAGAGCAGAAGCCAATTCAGAGAATGCCAACAGCCGAACCTTCAGCTCCATATATTATCCATGGCAGCAAGAATGCTTGTTTCTCATTTTTAATTATCACTGTTAATTGTTTTACAATATTAAAGAACATAAATAACAGCAAGGTAAGGTGGCATTTTTACAATAGGAAATGAACACTATTTACATGGTAATGACTAAAATAATTAACCTTTCAAAATGGAATGTGTGTATCAATGTTACATATGATTTGTGAGATATAAATGGAGTTGATACTGAATACAATGCAATAGCAAAGTTGGAAGGGACCTTGGAGGTCTTCTAGTCTAACCCCCTGCCTAGGCAGGAAACCCTATACCGTTCCAGACAAATGGCTATCCAACATCTTCTTAAAGACTTGCAGTGTTGGGGCATTCACATCTTCTGGAGGCAACTTCTGTTCCACTGATTCATTGTTCTAACTGTCAGGAAATTTCTCCTCAGTTCTAAGTTGCTTCTCAAGGGACCTTGGAGATCTTCTAGTCCAACTCAATGCTCAAGCAGAAAACCCTCTACCATTTCAAACAAACGGTTGTCCAATCTGGTTTTAAAAATCTCCAGTGTTGGGGAATCCACAAGGCAAGCTTCCACCTTAATTTTAGGTTCGTTCTCTCCTTGATTAGTTTTCATCCATGGCTTCTTGGTCTTCCTTCAGGTGCTTCAGGTCCCAAGGTGCTTTTTCAAGAGGCATCTGGACTGGTTTGTGTTTCACTTCTCATCCAAGAAGCTTCTTCAGCTCTGAATGGATGGTGGGGAATGGAAGCAGTCAGAACTGAAGAAGCTTCTTGGATGAGAAGCGAAATGTCTTCAAACACAAACCAGAAAGTTCAGATGCCTCTTGGGGGGAAAAGCACATTTGGGACAACCAGGCCCTGGATGACTGAGAATCCTCATAGGCATTTTCCTTCCCTTCCTTCTTCCTTTCCTTTCTTTATCTTCTTTCTTCCTTCTCTTCCCTTCCTTCTTCCTTCCCTTTCCTTTCATTTTATTTCTTTCCCTTCCCTCCCTTCTTCCTTTCCTTTCCTTCTCTTCTTTCTTCCTTCTCTTTCCCTTCCTTCTTCCTTCCCTTCCCTTCCCTTTCATTTTCTTTCTTCCCCTTCCCTTACTTCTTCCTTTCCTTTCCTTCTCTTCTTTCTTTCTTCTCTTCCCTTCCTTCTTCCTTCCCTTTCCTTTCCTTTTCTTTCTTTCCCTTCCCTCCCTTATTCCTTTCCTTCTCTTCTTTCTTCCTTCCCTTCCCTTCCTTCTTCCTTCCCTTCCCTTCCCTTTCCTTTTTTCTTCCCCTTCCCTTCCTTTTTCCTTTCCTTTCCTTCTCTTCTTTCTTTCCCTCCCTTCCCTTCCTTCTCTTCCCTTCCCTTCCCTTCCCTTTCCTTTCATTTTCTTTCTTCCCCTTCTCTTCCTTCTTCCTTTCCTTTCCTTTTCTTCTTTCTTCCTTCTCTTCCCTTCTTTCTTCCTTCCCTTCCCTTTCATTTTCTTTCTTTCCCTTCCCTTCCCTTCCCTTCTCTTCCCTTCCCTCCCTTCCATTTCCTTTCCTTCTTTCCCTGGACTTTCTTCTTTTTCTTTGAAGGCATTTCTCTTCTCCAAGAAACGTCTTCAGCTGTGACTGGATGGTGGGGAACGGAAGCAATCAGAGCTGAAGAAGCTTCTTGGACGAGAAGCGAAACGTCTTCAAAGAAAGTCCAGTTGCCTCTTGAAAAAGCACCTTTGGAACAACCAGGACCTGGATGACTGAGAAACCCCATAGATTTCCTTCAGGTGCTTTGGATAATAGTGTCATCCCCCTCTTCTTTGTGGCAATCCCTTAGATATCAGAAGACTGTTATTATCTCACCCCTAGCCCTTCTTTTCATTAAAGAGAATTTGGATGAGAATTTCCTTCTTCAGCTGAGGAATAATAACGGCAATGTTTCTGGTGACGGTTGCGTGAACATTGATTGAAATCAGCCAATTAGTTTTCTGCAGCACACCCCAAATATAGCATTGCTTTTTCGTTCATTTCCCCTACTTGCTTCTACTAACGGGAGTCTAAATCCTCATTACTCCATCCAGGTGATTGTAATAGCTTGCAAATGTGACTACGCCTTATTAATGTACAGCTCCTATTGGTGGAATGACAGGAAAATTTCATTTTCTCTTCTATAAACCTCTTAATTTGTTTTTCAATTATCGCTTTTCCCCAGGTGTCGTTTAAAGAGACAGTGGAAGAACTATATTTACAAAATAAAAGGGAGGAGGGGGAGGGGGGGGGAAAGCCACATTTAATCACCTCCATAAAACTAATGATAATTGCTTGTGACAATGTTTATGGGAAGGAACCTTTTTCTCCACCCCAGTTTATTTTGTTAACCTCCCCCCCACACACACACCAATAACAGGTCAAAATTATGCAAATGGTTGAAGCAAAAACTTAGCAGCTGATGGTTTGTTAAACAGAAGCGATGGTCAGAAAGCATTATACAGAGATGTGTTTTGTCCAAGGAGCCTGGTCCAAGGAGTAGGATGAGATGGAGCGAGGGCTGACAGAGGAGGATGGCAAATCCTCATTGGATCCAGAGTCGTTCCTGACTCTAGGGGGCGGTGCTCATCTGTTTCAAAGCCGAAGAGCCAGCGCTGTCCGAAGACGTCTCCATGGTCATGTGGCCGGCATGACTAAATGCCAAAGGTGCACAGAATGCTGTTCCCTTCCCACCAAAGATGGTACCTATTTTTCTACTTGCATTTTTTTTTTTACGTGCTTTCGAACTGCTAGGTTGGCAGAAGCTGGGACAAGTAATGGGAGCTCACTCCGTTACGTGGCGCTAGGGATTTGAACCGCCGAACTGCTGACCTTTCGGATCGACCAGCTTAAGCGTCTTAATCACTGAGCCACCGTGTCCCTTGAGTTCATTCTTAGGCATGACTTAAAAAAAGAGCATTTGGGTGCAAGGTACATGTCAGCCTTCCAAATATCATCCAAAATTAAATCAGAGTCCAAGGCAGAACTTTCCTCAAACTTCCAATTGATTAAGAGAGACATGTTGGCACATCTGTGGAAAACCCGAATCTGAAAGCTTCCTGGGGTTCCCCTCCCAGTTGAAAGTTCAAGCTCTTGCCCCACCCCCCACACCCACAAATCCATCACATGGTCCAATCTTCCTCTGCCACACTGGCATTTCCACCCACCCAGTTCCGGTCAGGTTCAGAGGTGCAGAGACCAAAGATGACCTTGGGCTTCTAGAAAGGAATGTGGGTTTTTTCCCCAGTTTTAATAAATTTTTATTTTAAACACATAAGCACATCAACAAAAACAAACACATAACGTAAAAACAACATAGGAACAATAAGTTTCATCGTATATCATACAGCAGTTCCGAATCGGTTTCTTTGCAGTTAGTGTTTTCCCTACTATACATTTCTATCTTGCGTTCATAATCTCCTTGTTCGTTATCCATTTTTATGTACATTTCTTTATTTCTTTAAACTTAGCTACTTATGACCAAATATTATTTACCTATATTATGCTTTATATTTTTACTGTCATTTATTCTCTTACATAGAGATTATAGATATACATTCACATAATTATTCTTTTTCTTTGCCATTCTTATATTATTATTATTCCATTTGAAAGGTTATAAGGTATAGTTTGAAATGCTTTGTTTACCATCCTTCGCACCTGCTAAGACACCACCTTGTTTTCTCTTTCTTTTCTTTTCTCCCTCCCTTCTCTACTTCCTTTCTTCCTCCTCTCCGTCCCCTTCTTCCTTCCCTTACCTCTTCCCTACTCCTACCCTTTTTCTTCTCCTTCCTACCTTCTCTCCTTCTCATTCTTTCTCTTCCTCCCTCCTCTTCTTCTTTTTCTCTCCCTTCCGCCACCTTCCCTTCCCTCTTTCTTCTTCCCTTACCTCTCCTCCACACTTCTTCTTCCTCTCCTACTATCTCTCCTTCTCTTCCTCTCTCTTCTACCCTCCACTCCTCAGAAAGGAATGTTTTATTTTGACAACACATTCTACTCCTTACTATTCCCCCTCCCAATTACCCCACTAATGAAAAAGCATAGTTAAATAATAGAGAGAGTGTGGCAGGCCAAAGACAGCAATAGCAATAGCAATTAGATTTATATACCGCTTCATAGGGCTTTCAGCCCTCTCTAAGCGGTTTACAGAGTCAGCATGTTGCCCCTAACAACAATCCGGGTCCTCATTTTACCCACCTCGGAAGGATGGAAGGCTGAGTCAACCCTGAGCCGGTGAGATTTGAACCGCCGAACTGCCAAACTAGCAGTCAGCTGAAGTGGCCTGCAGTACTGCACTCTACCCACTGCGCCACCTCGGCTCTTCCAAAAAGGAACCAGCTGCAGACCTCACAGTACTTTTTTTTTTTCTTTTAAAGTGAAAATGGATCCAGTGGGGTGTGAGATAAATTAGATTATTCATTAAAGGTGAATAGTTAACGTCCTAGAAATTGATAAGGGCAGCAATTACCTGCAAGGGCAAATAAGCACCATCTTCAATTAAAACAATGTTTCCGTTCCCCCTTTTATTTACATAATCAATGTGATAAATGCAAGAGCATCTCAACGTGATACAGTTCCGGAATAAATAATGATTTCTCAAAGGAACAAACTGGATGTAACTAGCAAATTGGCAGTTCCGCGTTTCTTGAGTAGCTGACCTGCCTGTGTCTTCCTTTTTTTTAAAAAAAGATATGGAATTCGGAAAACTGAATAGCAAATCTCACCATTGCTTGTATGCTTTCCAAAGATTCTAATCCACCTTGGTATAATAATAAAATATAAACAGTCCCTCTGGGGTAGAGCTGCTTCTTGAAAAATGCTGTAAATATTTACTGTAACCACACAGGTTGAGTGAAGAGGCACAGGTGTGTGTGGGGGTGTGTAGGTAGGTAGGTAGGTAGGTAGGTAGGTAGACAGAGACAGAAAAACAGACAGACAGATAGATGATAGATAGGCAGATGATAGATAGATTGACAGATGAGAGAGAGAGATGATAGACAGAGACGAGAGAGAGAGAGAGGGAGAGAGAGAGTGGTAGATTGGATAGAAGAGAGATGATAGAGAGAGGGATAGGATCAGTGGTGGGTTTCAAAATTTTTTGAAACCTACTCTGTGGGTGTGGCCTCCTTTGTGGGAGTGGCGTGCCGGCCATGTGACCTGGTGGGAGTGGCTTGCTGGCCATGTGTTCTCTCTCTCTCTCTCTCTCACTCTCTCTCTCCTTCCTTTTGTCTCTCTGTCCCTTTTTTTCTTTTTTTCTTTCATCTCTCTCTCACACACACTCTTTTTCTTTTTTTTCTTTATTTATTTCTTCCTTTCTTTCTCTTTCTCTCTCTCTCTGTGTCAGTCAGTCAGTCTGTCTGTCTGTCTGTCTGTGTGTCTGTGTCTGTGTGTGTGTGTGTATGTGTGGCAGTGGTGGGTTTCAAAAATTTTGAACCTCGTCTGTAGGTGTGGCCTGCTTTCCGGGTCCACTGGTGGAACCTCTTCTAACCGGTTCGGTAGATTTGATGAACCGGTTCTACCGAATAGGTGCGAACTGGTAGGAACCCACCTCTGGATAGGATAGATAAATGATAGATAGATAGATAGATAGATAGATAGATAGATAGGTAGGTAGGTAGGTAGGTAGGTAGGTAGGTAGGTAGGTAGGTAGGTAGGTAGGTAGGTAGATAGATAGATAGATAGATAGATAGATAGATAGATAGATAGATAGATAGATAGATAGATAGATAGATAGATAGATAGATAGATAGATATTCTGAATGGATGATCGCTACGGTAGATAAATACAGAGGGGGAGAGAGAGACAATGAAAGAGACACACAGAGAGATTATTTATATTATTATTGATTTTTTTAAAAAAATACTAGTTGTTATTGCTATTTTAATAAGCATAAGCTGCGCACAATCTATAAGGAGAAATAAGTTGGCTGCATAAATGCACAATCAATACATTTATAGGACACATTACATTATGTATTGTTATTTTATTAATACATTTACATGCTCCTTGCTGAGCCCACACTTTTTTTCAAATAGAGCTGGCCCTTATACACAGGGTCTCATCCATTGCGTGTTACTTGTCACAAAACCCCATTATCCCTTTTTTTTAATCAACATCGATGCCGGTTTGGCCATGCAGCATTAAAGGAAAACCACCAAAGGCAGGTTTAAATTAAAGTTGTCTTTAGCCTTTAAAATAGATCTCCATCAAGAGCCAAGGTGGCGCAGTGGTTAAATGCAGCACTGCAGGCTACTGCTAGATCAGCAGGTCAGCGGTTCAAATCTCACCGGCTCAGGGTTGACTCAGCCTTCCATCCTTCCGAGGTGGGTAAAATGAGGACCCAGATTGTTGGGGGCAATATGCTGACTCTCTGTAAACCGCTTAGAGAGGCCTGAAAGGCCTATGAAGCGGTATATAAGTCTACTGCTATTGCTATATTGCTATTGCTATCAAAGCCAAATGGGAGAAGGGAGATGAGTAAAAATTGTTGCTTCCTGTTGTTGGAAGAAATGTCCTTCTGGGTTCAGTCCCAAGTAGGGAGAAAGAGACTGGATTCATGGAAGTTGCTTGGAAAGAAGGTTTATTGATGGTGGACAGGACCATGTGGTTTGAGGTCCTGTGGGGGGGCAACAGGGAAGAGATGCTGAGAGTCCCTTGGTTTTATGCCATCTCTGGACTTTTGAATTTGAGCTTGTGTTCTGATTGGCTGTCAGACTCCCATGGGGCCATGCAGGGGTAACTCTGTAGGCTGTCCTGAGTCCCAAGCTTGGTTGACTCATGCTGGGTGATGATGTAATGAAAGGGCTTTGGGATTCCTATTACGGCTCTGCCTGAAGGAAGTAGACCTTTATTAAGTAGAATAGACTGGCTCAGGCCTTAATGGCCCGTTGACAAAGGTGAGGGGAGCTGACTTTCTGCCACCCTTTTAGGGGGAAATATTCTGTCCTTTTAATATTTCCTAAAATGTCTCATTTTCCTAGGAGAGGGGAGGGGTGCTAACTTCCTACCCTGTTTAACTTGAAAAGGAGCCTTGCTTTTTTGCATCCTAAATGAGGAACACAGTTTCTTGAAATGCAAAATGAGGGCATTTCAAACTGCCCCGCCCTAATTCTCATGAAAATATATGATAAGCGGAAATGAGAAGAGGCTTGTTCGGGGGTCTCACCTGTCAAACATCGCCTAGATTAGAAGCCTGACTTTCATTGCCGTAAATAAACATTTTTGTTGCCATCTGGATCTATTATTATTATTATGCGGTTAATCTCCCTCCAGAAGTTGTGAATGCCCCAACACTGGAAGTCTTTAAGAAGATGTTGGAAAGCCATTTGTCTGAAATAGTATAGGGTTTCCTGCCTAGGCAGGGGGTTGGGCTAGAAGACCTCCAAGGCCCTTTCCAACTCTGCTATTCTATTCTATTCTATTCTATTCTGTTCCCAATCTGTGGGAAGGTAAAGTTTGCCTTTGGTGTTCTGCCATGCTGGCCACATGATCACAGAAATTGTTTTTGGACAATGTTGGCTCCCACAGCCAAATAGAGATGAGGATTGTGCTTTAGAGTCAGACACAACTGACAGGAAAACCTACCAGAATGGAGAATGGAGTTGAGGATCTTTCTTTTCTAAGTGTCCAAGTCAGGATTAGCCTGACACCTATAGCAATCGCACTTTGATTTATATAACGCTTTACAGTGCTTTACAGCTCTCTCTAAGTGGTTTATAGAATCAGCCTATTGCACCCCCCAACAATCTGGGTCCTTGTTTAACTGACCTCGGAAGGATGGAAGGCTGAGTCAACCTTGAGCCAGTCAGGATCGAACTGCTGGCAGTGGGCAGAGTTATCCTACCAATACTGCATTCTTACCACTGTGTCCTGTACCACTGCAAGGTCTCTTCCAACTCTGCTATTGTATTGTATTGTATTGTAATATCACCCGTGGTGCAGAAGTAGAATGAATAAACTCCAGAACAGATACACCAAGAAATAAACGATGGATTTGTTGAGACTTAGCCATGTGCTGGAACATCAAAGAAAGGGAACATGAATTTGGGCAGAACTTTTAATAATCTGAACAATCTTTCATCAGAATACAGAATAGCAGAGTTGGAAGGGACCTTGGAGGTCTTCTAGTCCAACCCTCCGCCCAAGCAGGGGACCCTACACCAGGGGTGTCAAGCTCGATTCCATTGAGGGCCACATCAGGGTTGTGTTCGACCTTGGGGTGGTGGTGGAGTGGAGGCGTGTCCAGTTCGATGTCACTCATGTTGGGGCGCCTGTGATGGCCCAAATGCTCTCCCAACAATAACAGGCTCCTGAGCTCCATTTTCAGCTGCGATGGCTTCCTGCAACCCTCTGCCAGGCGAAAATGGAGCTCGGCATCAATTCTACCAAAACATAAAACTGCTCCCAAGATAGGTCAAAGACCTTCGTTTCAATCTAGACAGGCTGCAGTTTAAATGGATAGAAAAATCCGCTCGAAGATTCCTACTCATCCTTCGTTGCCTTCTTGAACTTCTCTATGTCCATCTGCTTCCCTTCCAGGTGGAGGTCAGCAAGCAGCTGCCTTTCAGGAGGACCTTCCTGGAGTCACATTCCAGGTCGGCAGCGTCTCCTGCCCATTTGTCACCGGGCTGCTAGGTCTTGTCATGTAGAGAGGTTATGAGAAGATTAATTGTACCGGCGAGCGTTCTGATGGCTTTGCGGTGCCAACAAATGGGTTTTCCTCCCCTTTGGCATGCCTGATGGATGTTCCTGGTGTGCCCCGGTGCTCTTGGATGTCAAATGTGATCATCTTTTCACATGACCCTGATGTTCTCTGTGGAACGTATGCAAGTAAAGTTGAGCTTCTCGTGTTAATGACACCTTGCTGGCCCAACGTTGCAGTGCCCAGTTTCATGCAAAATCTGTCTCTACCAAGCAGTTTATGAGGATGTAATGGTGTCCGGGAACAACCTCTGGAGACTGTGTGAAGAGAGGTTGCCTATAGAACAGTCAGATAAGAGGAAGCATAGCCCACAGCTGCATAGAGGGTAAAGCAAGAAGCTCAGGAAGGGCCCTGCCTAAGTTATCAGGCTGTGAAGGTGATGGTGAGAGAACTCTACTTTCAAACAAGTAGCTTTACTATAAAGTAGAAATAGCTTATGCGGCTGTGTTTCTTGTCTCGTCTACTTGATAATGCTGGCATCAGGGAGATATGAATAAACCTTGCATGTAAGACTCCGAATCCAATCCTCCTCCCTCTCCTTCCTTCCTTCCTTTCTTTCCTCCCTCCCTCTCCTTCCTTCCCTCTCCTCCCTCCCTCCCTCTCCTTCCTTCCTTTCCTCCCTCTCTCTCCTTCCTTCCCTCTCTTTCCTTCCTTTCTTTCCTCCCTCCATCTCATTCCTTCCTTTCCTCCCTCCCTCTCATTCCTTCCTTTCTTCCTCCCTCCATCTCATTCCTTCCTTTCCTCCCTCCCTCTCATTCCTTCCTTTCTTCCTCCCTCCCTCTCATTCCTTCCTTTCCTCCCTCCCTCTCATTCCTTCCTTTCTTCCTCCCTCCATCTCATTCCTTCCTTTCCTCCCTCCCTCTCATTCCTTCCTTTCTTTCCTCCCTCCCTCTCATTCCTTCCCTCTCCTTTCTTCCTTTCCTCCCTTCATCTTATTCCTTCCTTTCTTTCCTCCCTCCTTCTCATTCCTTCCTTTCTTCCTTTCCTCCCTCCATCTTATTCCTTCCTTTCTTTCCTCCCTCCCTCTCATTCCTTCCTTTCTTCCTTTCCTCTCTCCATCTTATTCCTTCCTTTCTTTCCTCCCTCCCTCTCATTCCTTCCTTTCTTCCTTTCCTCTCTCCATCTTATTCCTTCCTTTCTTTCCTCCCTCCCTCTCATTCCTTCCTTTCTTCCTTTCCTCCCTCCATCTTATTCCTTCCTTCCTCCCTCCCTCTCTTTCCTTCCTTCCTTCCTTTCTTTCCTCCCTCCGTCTCATTCCTTCCTTGCCTGCTTCCCTCCCTCCTTCCTTTTGTCCTTCTGTCCCTTCTTCCTTCTTTTCCTCCTGTACATCCTCAGTTAAAAACTTTATCAATAAGGCTGTGTGGAGGGAATATGTTCAAATAGATATCCAGAAAAAGGAACCAACAAATGGGGTTGAATTTCATTCTTATCAAAGACATCGTGATGCAGAGTTGTATCACTGGCGAACTCTTCAAAATTATCTTCTCTGATTGCCATTTAGATACTCTGACATCTCTGTCTACTTATGTATGAATTTTTTTGCCACCAAAAAAGGCACCAGGTCTTATTTTTGGGGGGGGTGTTGTCTTCCACTGCATGCCGAAAAGGTTCACCATCACTGGTATATAATGTCTGTCTGTCTGTCTGTCTGTCTGTCTGTCTGTCTGTCTGTCTGTCTGTCTGTCTGTCTATCTATCTATCTATCTATCTATCTATCTATCTATCTATCTATCTAAAGAGCCGTGGTGGCGCAGTGGTTTGAATGCAGTACTGCAAGCTACTTTGCTGATTGCCGGCTTCCTACAATTTGGCAGTTCAAATCTCACCAGGCTCAAGATTGACTCAACCTTCCATCCTTCCAAAGTCAGTAAAATGAGGACCCAGATTGTTGGGGGGCAAGAGGCTGACTCTATACGACCACTTAGAGAGGACTGTGAAACGGCATATGTCTAAATGCTATTGCTATTGCTATTGCATCTATCTATCTATCTATCTATCTATCTATCTATCTATCTATCTATCTATCTATCTATCTATCTATCTATCTATCATCTATCTATCTATCTATCTATCTATCTATCTATCTATCTATCTATCTATCTACCTACCTACCTACCTACCTACCTACCTACCTACCTACCTACCTACCTACCTATTTTTGCAAAGCTGGGAATCAATAGATATGGAAAAGATTGTGTTTAAGACGGAATATCATGTGTTTCTAAAAAGTAAAAATCCATTTAAAATATAAGTATATGTATTTTTTTGTGTTTATGTGTGTGTGTTTGTGTTTGTGTATCTATATCTCTATGTATAACTATGAATATCTATATTTATTATATCTGTATCTCCCCCAAAGAGCCTTATGTATTCTGTATTATCATGCATTATGTATTACTACCATCAAAATATTTTAATCTTTTTTTCTCATTAAGCCATCTGTATTATCCTCAAATTTTAATATTTTTCTCAGCCAAGCCATCTGCATTTTTGGAATCTTCCCTTTCTTAACATATCATCGGCATTCTTGCAAATAAAACACATATGTCTAAGAGCAAATTGTCTATTTTCTGCTGATATTTTAACCTTTCTTTTACACAAACGCATTCTTATATCGAAATGTTGCTAATTCAATAACAACATTCTGTACACTTCCAAGACTACCTGAACAGTTATACAATGCCACTACTAGAGAAGTGTGCCACTGCAAAATCTTTCACTATTTAAACTGATGGTCCAAGAGTGATCAATTATTAAAATTGTACATGCTTTGAAAAGTATTTAGAGCTGTGTTTCAAAGTACCTAAGAGTTTGAGCTATGTCCCTCTTTAAAGCAGCTGTGTCTTTTTAAAGAATCTCTATGGCTGGGAAGAAAAATAAAATTGCTTTAATGAACTATGATAAAAAATCTTTGATAAGTTATAACCAAGACATGCAGGAATTAATGAAAAGAAGGACTAGGGATTACATGATAGCAGTGTTCCAATATCTCAGGGGCTGCCACAAAGAAGATGAAGAAGGATGGAAGGCTGAGTCAATCTTGAGCCGGTGAGATTTGAACAGCCGAACTGCAGAACTGCAGTCAGCTGAAGTAGCCTGCAGTGCTGCATTTAACCACTGCGCCACCTCGGCGCAGTGATAGTATGATAGAGCAGTGATGGCTATAATGCAGGAATTGGGTATGTCTAGTTTGATGAAAAGAAGGACTAGGGGACACATGATAGCAGTGTTACAATATCTCAGGGGTTGCCACAAAGAAGAGGGAGTCAAACTATTCTCCAAAGCACCTGAGGGCAGAACAAGAAGCAACAGATGGAAACTGATCAAGGAGAGATTCAACCTAGAAGTATAAAGAAATTTCCCGATAGTGAGACTAATTAATCAGTGGAACGACTTGCCTCCAAAAATTGTGGGTGCACCAATACTGGAGGTTTTAAGAAAAGATTGGACAACGTTTGTCTGAAATGGTACAGGGTTTTCTGCTTGAGAAGATGGTTGGACTAGAAGACCTCCAAGATCCCTTCCGCTCTGTTATGATATAAAAGCTCCAAAGAGGAGGATAAGGAGTGACATGATAGAAGTCTTCCAATATTTGAGGTGATGACACAAAGAAGAGGGAGTCAACCTATTTTCCAAAGCACCTGAAGGCAGGACAAGAAGTGGGTGGAAGATCACCAAAGGGAGATACAACCTAGAATTTGTCAGTTTATTGCGGCAATGAAATCTAGAAAGCACACACCAATAACTGATTCAGCAGGTTTTGTTAACTTATACATACATACATACATACATACACACACACACACATACACACACACACACACACATACACACACATACACTGAAATTAAAAGATAAAGAAGAGTTGGAATATTATGAAATTTGGAATAATTGGTACAAATTGCTGCAAAACAAGAATAAAATTAATTAAGCCAAAAAACAATATAGTTTTTTGGCTTAATTAATTTTATTCCTGTTTTGCAGCCATTTGTACCAATTATTCCAAATTTCATAATATTCCAACTCTTCTTTATCTTTTAATTTCAGTGTTAATTTGTCCATCTCTGCACAATCCAAAGTTTTTTTAATCACTAATTCGTCCGAGGTGGGGGTATTATTTTATTTCCAGCATTGGGCAAATGCTATTCTAGCTGTAGTTAGCAGATGTGTTAATATGCACTTAATTTTCTTTGTATATTTCCCTTTCATTATTCCCAGTAGAAAGATTTCGGGTTTGTATTTTTGTATTTTATCTGTAATGTCTTGCATCTTGTAATTTACCTCTTCAAATTCTTGCATCTTATACTCCAGTGCATCTTATACTCCGAAAAATACAGTACATACAAATTTAATTTGTCTCATCTCTGGTAAAAGCTAAAATAATTGTGTATTTCCTCATAAATATTATGGAATGAACTTGAGGGTTTTATTTATATCACGCAAGGGGCAATAGCATGAAAACAGTCATCCATCTTTATTACGGAAGCCCAAACGATATTTGAAACCGAAGAGGTTTAATTGTCTTGTACTTTCACCATTTCTCTTACTTTAATAAGAAACAAGGCCAAATATGAATACAATAATTATTAACGCCGAAAACCTCTCTGAACATATCCTTCTCCCCAACCTCCTGCTGTGGCATTGTACTGACATAGAAAAATGATATTAACAAAGCCACGAGTCTACCGACTTGAATTAGATCCATATTTAATCATGAGATGATTTTTCAAGGTGACTGCAGGGGAAACAGAAGAAGAAGAAGAATTGGACAAAGCTTATTCCCCCGAATTATCAGGAAAAATAATGTGTTGCAGAGGTAGGGGAGGGAGGAGGGTTGAGGAAAAAAGACAAAGGGCCAAATGAATATTGTATTAGTTATGAACTGCCTGACTCAAAAAGAATTTCAAATACTTTCCCGACTTTCTTTTAATGATCTCCTCATTATCGAGCCTTGGATAAATGAAGGTGCTTCAAAACGGCATATAAAGGTTTTTGTAGTCCTTTATTCTTGCAGGATGCACCTAATAGACATCTCTTTAAAAGGAAAAAGAAAAGAAAGACAGAAAAAATGGCACAGCCTTTCTGAGCCTTTCCTTTCGTTGTTGTTAGTTGCGAAGTTGTGTCCGACCCATCGCGACCCCATGGACAACGTTCCTCCAGGCCTTCCACTCCTCTACCATCCTCTGAAGTCCATTGAAGCTCACGCCGACTGCTTCAGTGAATCCATCCAGCCACCTCATTCTCTGCTGTCCACTTCTTCTTCTTTTGCCCTCCATCTTTTCCAGCATGAGGCTCTTCTCCAGGGAGTCCCTCCTTCTCATTAGGTGGTCTTTGAGTTTCCTCTTCAGGATCTGGCCTTCTAAAGAGCAGCCAGGGTTGATCTCCTCTAGGACTGACGGGTTGGATCGCCTTGCAGTCCAAGGGACTCAATGCAGGAGTCTTCTTCTCCAGCACCAGAGTTCAAAGGCCTCCATTCTTTGGTGCTCAACCTTCCTTATGGTCCAACCTTCACAACCATCCATTGCAACTGGGGAAACCGTTTACCGGTAGTTAACGCCACCACTGCATGAAAGACTTTGCTGGATGTGAATGAGCAGAATGCTTTTTCTGGAGGCAACTGGACTCTCTGGTTTTTTTTTTCTTTTGAAGAGGTTTCCCTTCTCATCCAAGAAGCTTCCTCAACTCTGACTGGATGGTGGGGAATGGGAGGATTTCTATTCCTTTCAGACAGCTGGTCATGTCCATCCATTTAGAGGGTCGTTGAAGCACTTGGAGGTTTATCTCTGTCCTTAGGGTCACTTAATGGTTCCTGTAGTCTGTAATTTTTTTTCCCCTCTGGAAACCCATTCCTCCTCCCACCCCATTCCAAGGGTCTTCATCCCAAATTGTATAGCTAAAAGTCTGTAGAGATTCCCAGTCATCCAGGTCATGGTTGTCCCAAAGGTGCTTTTTCTGGAGGCAACTGGACTTTCTTGTTGTTTTTTTTCTTTGAAGACATTTTGCTTCTCATCCAAGAAGCTTCTTCAGCTCTCACTGGATGGTGGGGAATGGAAGGATTTATTCAAATCACACTTTCATGATTAAGCCATAATCCAGTCTGTTCATTAATGCTTGGTGGGTGAGCAAGACCCCATTGTATTCCTGAACAGGCAAAAAAACTCAGTAGCAATATATATATATATATATATATATATATATATATATATATATATATATATATATATATATATATATATATATATATATATATATATATATATATATATATATATATATATATATATATATATATACAAACAAATACAACCAATGTAACAAAAAGGCAACAGTAAAAATATTGGGTTTCTGTCTGGATGGTCTCGTGGCGAGCCGAAGGACAGAGAATGGAAGTAGTGATGTTCCTCCCATATTTGGGCATACCAGGGGTTGTAAATCTAAATAGATTCCTTTCACCCTGGCTTGGCTGATAAGGAGTCGAGCTCTGTGGCTCAGTGGTTAACACATCTGTCTAAGATGCAATACAGCACAGGTTCGATTCCCAGTAAGGGTATGGCTAGCTGATGAGAGCTAAATAGCTTGAAATAGATCTATACTAGTCTCCCTTTATTTATTTATCAGCACAAATACAACATGTGTGTGTGTGTGTGTGTGTGTGTGTGTGTTTTATTTGTGCTGATAAATAAATAAAGGGAGACTAGTATTGATCTATTTCAAGCTATTTAGCTCTCATCAGCTAGCCATACCCTTGCTGGGATTGGAACCTGTGCTGTATTGCATCTTAGGCAAACGTCTTAGCCATTAAGCCGCAGGTCTCCTCCTTATCAGCTGAAGCACCTTCTTCCCTGGCTTCAGCTGATAAGGAGGAGACCTGTGGCTTAATGGCTAAGACGTTTGCCTAAGATGCAATACAGCCCAGGTCCGAATCCCAGTAAGGGTATGGCTAGCTGATGAGAGCTAAATAGCTTGAAATAGATCTATACTAGTCTCCCTTTATTTATTTATCAGCACAAATACAACAATATATATTTGCAGTGGAACAGAAAGGAATAACACCCTGGAATTGCACATTTCTTTAGAATTTTTTTTCCAGATAGAGAGAAGACAGTGAAATCACCTCTCTCCCTCCCTCACCAAATCTGCCACGTTCTTCTGCTTTGGCAGACATGTGTTCAGAACTGTTTGTTCTGTGATATTTTGACAGCTTGCTGAGTGGGGCTGTTAGAGAAAGCACTGCAACCAAATATAGTATTTTGGATTAGGTTTTATTTGAGCTCCACCCTCGAAAAATGACACAGGGGAGACTTTTGAAGTTCTTTCCTGTTGTCAACTCTGCTCTCCTACAATTGTTCATCCCTTGGTGCTCTCTGAGCTTGGTGGTTTTCTTGCAGATGTTTCATTATCAAACTGGATAGCGCCATCAATGCTGGGAGGAGTGAGTTTGGCTTCCTGTTTACATACTAATGGCTTGCCGTCCTGTCATACCCCCATTGGAGTCTGAACCCGAGGGTTCCACCACAATACCGCGAAGCCCTTATCCGCGGAGACATAAGCGCGAACCCTAATCCGCGCCGTCCGAATCGCTAAAGCAAATGCGACCTTATCACGCTGACATAAGGGCGGAGGGCAAATCTGCGCCTTCCGAAGCACTCAGCACCCTAAACCTAACCCTAAACCTAACCCTAAACCTAACCCTAAACCTAACCCTAAACCTAACCCTAAACCTAACCCTAAACCTAACCCTAAACCTAACCCTAAACCTAACCCTAAACCTAACCCTAACCCTAACCCTAACCCTAACCCTAACCCTAAACCTAACCCTAAACCTAACCCTAACCCTAAACCTAAACCTAACCCTAAACCTAACCCTAAACCTAACCCTAACCCTAACCCTAACCCTAACCCTAACCCAAACCTAAAGCAAACCCCTAAACCTAATCCTAACCTTAATTTAAATCGGCTTTCTGCCGCCGCGCTGTTTTAAAGTGCCCTTCTGTCGCCGTGCTGTTGTCGCGGCGGTGATGACGCGCGGTGATGACGTTCGCGGCTTTAGCGACGCGGTTTTATCACCGCTATTTTGACAAGCGCGGTTTTGTTGTGCCACGGAATCCGAGGAGGAAGATGAACAGGTGACAGAGTATGGGAGAGTGGCTCTGTTGACTGTGGAGGAAACTGGGGAAGGGCAAAGTTAGGGGAGAGGTAGAATAAGGGAGAGGGGGTTCAGCTGACCAAGGCTCAACCCCTCCTCATCCTAGGGCATGCAGGGAAGAATGGAGAAGAGAGCAACATGGATTGTGTGGCTTACGAGGGAGGAAAGGGCTCCGATTCCCCTTCACAAGGCACACCTGGGGATGGAGTTTAAAGGAGAGGAAAATGGGAGGGGCAGTTGTCCTGAACAAGCACTGAATTTAACTGCTTATCTGAGTTCCTGGCATCCTCCCAACTGGTTTGAATTATTCACTCCTTATCTTGCTTGCCCTGGCAGATTAATTACCTTATCTTGCCTTATTGGATTTATAGTTGGAAGTTTTCTGCTTACAATGTTTGGACTGGAGTAATTTCAGGCAAAGCCTGTTACAGGTTTGGGAAAGAGTTTTTCTCAGGCCAGAGAGTTGAAAGGGGCGTTGGGGGCACAGTTAGTGTTCTTAAACGGACTCATACCGGTTCTCTGGCTGTGTTGCCTTTGTGCCACGCCACGCGTCATCACACCTACAGAGAGCCAACCCCACTCTCTTCTAGTACTGATGATGCTATCTAGTGTAGAAAATTAGCACCCGCCCCACTCCTAGAAGCATGAAATATCTTAGGAAATATTAAAAAGGCAGAATGTTATATTTCCCCTAAAAGAGAAATGAAAATCTTAAGAAACTCAGAGCTTCAGCTCCCTGCCCCCAACAGATATTTGGTGCCCATTGAGAAGAACTAGGCCAGCCAATCTACAAAACTAAAGACTTTCAGATCCAGGGTGATGGGATTAAGAGATGACCCTCCAGGACATAATAGGATTATCTAGCAGCAGAGTTTATTGCCCAATCTCCTAATGGCATTGCATCATGGAGCAAACTTCAACCAAACTTGACTCAGACAAACATGACCTCACATGGCCCCATGGGAGTCTGACAGCAACCAATAGAATGCATGGTCTTGCCACAGAAACAGGAAGCTCAAGAGCAAGGCTTAAGAGAGGGTATAAATAACCCTCACTCTCCACTCCCTGTGACCAGCTGCACCAGGACCATGATGGTTGATGGCTCTGCTTCATTAAGTCATCTTTCCAATCAGCCTCCATGTTTCCAGTGTCTTTCTCCCCATTTGGAACTGAACCAGATTAGTATGACAATGAAATGTAAAAAAGAAAATCACTAAACTCAGAAACCACCAAGGACCCCACAATTCTTCTCCTCCTCCTCCTCCTCCCTCCTGCTCCTTTCTAGCCCCAATGATGTCACCTAATTTGGTAATGAAACATCTGTACCAAAGCCACCAAGCTCAGAGAGCACCAAGGTCCCTACAATTCAACCCTGAGCTGCAAATATCCTCTTCTATTGTTTATCTCCAAGTGACGCGGTGGCTCAGTGGCTAAGATGTTGAGCTTGTCAGTCAGAAAGGTCGGCAGTTAGGCGGTTCGAATCCCTAGCGCCGCATAACGAAGTGAGCTCCCGTGACTTGTCCCAGCTTCTGCCAACCTAGCAGTTCGAAAGCACGTAAAAATGCAAGTAGAAAAATAGGAACCACCTTTGGTGGGAAGGGAACAGCGTTGCATGCGCCTTTGGTGTTTAGTCATGCTGGCCACATGACCACAGAGACGTCTTCGGACAGTGCTGGCTCTTCGGCTTTGAAACAGAGATGAGCACCGCCCCCTAGAGTTGGGAGCGACTAGCACATATGTGCAAGGGGAAACTTTATCTTTACCTATTGCTTATCTCAAGCTAAGACAAATATGCCTATACAGGCCTCCAAATCCCATTCTTTTATCAAATTACTATAAACAGTAACTAAGGGGTGTCCTTGCGAGTAAGTTACTAGGAGAGAAATGGAGAGGAATTATGCGCTCCTCATTCTGGATATATTCCCTGCACTTGAGAGGGGGAAAAATAATTGCAATCACTTAAAATGCAAAGTGAATCATTCCAGTTTTTGATGCAGTAGAGAGTGCAAGCTACTTTAAAATAATAAAAAGGGATTTTGTGGCGAAATATTGTGTCAGCATGCATAAGGATTCTCTAGGAGTTTTCTTCAGTATAGCAGGAGAAACCTCGTCAAGTGGACTGAAGAGAAATTACTACATTTTAGGGGGAGTCACTGAAATATCTGTCTTTTGTGATGGCATTCCTAACTTTTATGCCTTAAAAGAGAATAGGATAGGATAGGATAGGATAGGATAGGATAGGATAAAAGAATTCTGAATAGAATAAGAGAATTCTGAATAGAATAAGAGAATTTAGAATAGAATAGAATAGAATAAGAGAATTCTGAATAGAATAAGAGAATTCTGAATAGTATAAGAGAATTCTGAATAGAATAAGAGAATTTTGAATAGAATAAGAGAATTCTGAATAGAATAAGAGAATTTAGAATAGAATAGAATAGAATAGAATAGAATAAGAGAATTCTGAACAGAATAAGAGAATTTTGAATAGAATAGAATAGAATAGAATAAGAGAATTCTGAATAGAATAAGAGAATTCTGAATAGAATAAGAGAATTTTGAATAGAATAGAATAGAATAGAATAAGAGAATTCTGAATAGAATAAGAGAATTCTGAATAGAATAAGAGAATTTTGAATAGAATAGAATAGAATAGAATAGGCAAGAAGGCTTGGTTAATACCCATGTGTTACTCCTCCCACGCCTTCTCTTCGGAAACTAAGAGAATTCTGAATAGAATAAGAGAATTTTGAATAGAATAGAATAAGAGAATTCTGAATAGAATAAGAGAATTCTGAATAGAATAAGGGGATTTTGAATAGAATAGAATAGAATAAGAGAATTCTGAATAGAATAAGAGAATTCTGAATAGAATAGAATTCTTTATTGGCCAAGTGTGAATGGACACACAAGGAATTTGTCTTTGGTGCAGATGATCTGTGTGTACATAAAAAGACAAGATATATTCGCCAAGAATCATAAGGTACAGCACTTAATGGATAGTCATAGGGTACAAATAAACAATCAGGAAACAATAAATATCAATATAAATCATAAGGATACAAGCAACAAACCTACAGTCATACCGTCGTAAATGGGAAGAGATGGGTGATAGGAACGATGAGAAGACTAAGAGTAATAGTAATGCAGAATTAGTGAACAGTTTGACAGTGTTGAGGGAATGAGTTGTTTAGCAGAGTGATGGTGTTCGGGGGGAAAACTGTCCTTGTGTCTAGTTGTCTTGGTGTGCAGTGCTCCATAGCATGGTTTTGAAGGTAGGCGTTGAAACAATTTATGTCCCGGATGCAGAGTTTTTGATCAAAAGAACCTTTTGATCATCTCGCCTTTCGAGCAGAACCTAATGTATACTAAAGTCTGCAAAAGAGAGAGAGAGGGAGGGAGGGAGGGAGGGAGGGAGGGAGGGAGGGAGGGAGGGAGAAAGAGAAAGAGAGACAGACAGACGGACGGACACACACACACACACAGAACAAGAGATAGATAGATAGATAGATAGATAGATAGATAGAGAGAGAGAGAGAGAGAGAGAGAGACAGACAGACAGACAGACAGACAGACAGACAGACAGACAGACAGACAGACAGAGAGACACGTTTCCTCCTTAGGAAATGAACCCTTTCATTCCAGATTTGAGTTCTACCCTCCCTTCTTCCTCTTCCTTGACTTGATATAATGAATTCTATGCCAGGGACTTACGTAACGCCCTCAAACCCACAACTATCATATTATTCTTCCCTGAAGTGATCAGCCTTGAATATAGTTATTTGCCAACTAAATGGTAGTGTTTAACAGACCTTGGCTG
Organism: Thamnophis sirtalis; assembly: GCF_051295495.1. NCBI lineage: Eukaryota > Metazoa > Chordata > Lepidosauria > Squamata > Natricidae > Thamnophis > Thamnophis sirtalis. The sequence continues at coordinate 5,313,798 of NW_028261390.1, forward strand.
ATCGTGAAGAATGATTCAGAGTGAGAGCTGATCTAAGGATCTAAGAGGGAATCCACCAGAAAATCCTGAGGTTTTTTTTTTTTTTTAAAGCTGAAAAAGACAATCTTCCATATTTTTGCCATGAAAACTATACAGGCCCCTGCATGAAGTAATTGGTAATTGCCGGGCACTTTTATAGAATTACTTCCTCCCACAATCTTCAGAAAGTTTGAGGATGGAAGGAACATTTGCTTATTTCTTCTTGAGGGGGAACAGTTGGAGTACTAATCTAATTCATTTAATTTTCTGGATGATAGGAATTTGACCATCTGTTTATTAGTTGCTGAGTGCAGGTGTAATCTCATTGCTCTGGACACCTCTAATGGAAACCAACATATCTCCAAAATAGCCCATAATATAAGAACATAACACAAAATTAGAAGACCAAGATTACAAAGAAGCTTCACTCTTTCTCAGCACAGGCCTGGTTGAATAGTGTCCAAAATCCCAGAGCATTGGTGTCCAAAATTGGTGAATTGGTGTCCAAAATCCCAGAGCAGAGCAGAATCTGGCATGAGGAAATAGACACAGATAGGAAATTGCCTTTAGCGGGTAAAATTAAGAATATGTCAAATACAGGCATAAATGGCAACAATAATAACCCACTTCCTTAAATCATGTGGAAGATGTGCAATGGAATAGAATGAATGAGCTGGAAGGGACCTTGGAGGTCTTCTAGTCCAGCTCCTTGATCAAGCAGGAGAATCTATACCATTTCAGATAAGTGACTGTCTATTCCATGGGGGGGGGTGTCAAACGAGTGGTGGGATTCAATTTTTTTTACTACCGGTTCTGTGGGCGTGGCTTGGTGGGCGTGGCTTGGTGGGCGTGGCATGGCTTGGTGGGCATGGTTTGGTGGACATGGCAGGGGAAGGATATTGTAAAATCCCCATACCCTCCAGCTCAGCTGGGACTCGGGAGGCAGAGAATAGATGGGGGCATGGCCAGCCAGAGGTGGTATTTACTGGTTTTCTGAACTACTCAATATTTCCACTACTGGTTCTCCAGAACTGGTCAGAACCTGCTGAATACCACCTCTGTGTCAAACTCGATTGCTGTCACGTGACGTTTCGCGATGTCTTCCCCATTCACGGAGCTGGGGTGGGCGTGGCCTGCGCATGATGCATCTGTCCCATGGGTCACCAGTTTGACACCCTTGGTCTATACTCTTCTTCAAAACATCCAGTGATGGTGGAGCACGCATGATTTCTGGAGGCAAGCCGCTCCACTGGTTAATTGTCCTCACTGTTAGGAAGTTTCTTCTTAATTCCAGATTGATTCTCTCTTTGATTATTTTCCAACCATTGTTTCTTGTCCCGCCCTCTGATGCTTTGGGAAATAAGTCTTCTTTATGGCAATGCCTCAAGTACTGGAATACCGCTATCATGTCTCCCCTAGTCCTTCTTTTCTTTAGACTAGCCAAACCGAAATCTTGCAGCTGTTCTTCATATGTTTTAGTCTCCAGGCCTTTGATCATTTTAATTGCTCTTCTCTGGAGAAAGGAGAGGAATAGGAGAAAGGGAAAGGCAGAGGAAGAATGGGAGGGAATGTAAGAGTAGGAAAGAGGGGAGGAATGGGAAGAAGAGGGGAAGGGTAAAGGGGAGGAAGGGGAAGGAGAGAAGGGAAAGGAGAGGAGGAAGGAAGGAAGGAGAGAAGAAAGAGAAGAAAGGGGGTAGGAAGGAGGGAAGGAGGGAGGGAAGCAAGGAGGGAAGGAAGGAGGGAAGGAAGGAGGGAAGGAGAGAAGAAAGGAGGGAAGGAAGGAGGGAAGGAAGAAGAGAATGAGAGAAGAAAGGAGGGAAGGAAGGAGGGAATGTAGGAGAGAAGGAAGGGGGAAGGAAGGAGGAAAGGAAGGGGGAAAGGAAGGAGAGAAGGAGAAAAGAAAGGAGGGAAGGAAGGAAGGAGGGAAGGAAGGAAGGAGGGAAGGAGAGAAGAAGGGAAGGGGAAGGAGGGAGGGAAGGGGAGTAGGAGAGAAGAAACAAGGGAAGGAAAGAGGGAGGGAGGGAAGAAGAAGTAGGACCGTTGTAAGATAAGATGGATCTATGGGATGTTAAAAAAGCAATCTTCAAGTATATTGTTAACAGTAGGGAAAAATTGTTATAAATACATATTATTAATAACAGTTATGAGATCATATAATTGTGAATGTATATATGAAATTGATAAAATAAAATAAAATAAAATAAAGGGAAAAAATAATTGCTCTTCTCTGAACTTTTTCCAAAGTCTCAAAATCTTTTTTGTGGCATGGTAACCAAAACTGGTTGCAATATTCCAGGTGTGGTTTTACTTGGGTTTTAAAAAGTGGTACTAACACTTCACCTGATCTTGATCCTATGCCTCTGTTTATACAATCCTGGATTGTATTAGCCTTTTTTTGGCGGCGGCTGCACACTGCTGGCTCATATTCAAGCGATCCTCCACTAAGACTCCAAGGTCCCTCTCACTGCTACTGTTTTGGAGCAAGATCTCACCAAATCTGTGCTTATCCTTTTGATTTTTCCTGCCTAAATGTATAACTTTGCTTTTCTCCACATTAAAATTCATTTTGTTGGCTAGGGCCCATTGTTCAGGTTTGTCAAGATCTTGTTGGATCTGGAGCTCATCTTCTGGAGTGTTGGCTATTCCTTCCAGTTTAGCATCATCTGCAAATTTGATGAGATCTCCTTCTATCCCCTCATCTAAGTCATTTATGAAGATATTTTCCAAAATATTTGGCAAAGGGACACACTAAATAATAACGATGAAGACAACGGTGAACTATTAATGGCTATTAAGAAATCTGTCGGCATTTCATCGTATGGAATACAGACTATGAAACCAAAAGTTTTCTTGGACAGTGAAACTAGCAACTGGTGAAAGGGTCATTTGCTTTCCCCAAAAAGGGTTTTGTTTTGTTTAATCTTTCCTGGAGCACATCAAAATTCCCTCCTTTTAATAACATTTCAAAATATTTTGCATCTTTTCTGGCTGCGCTATGCTGTTTCTATAAATCTTTACATGTTTATCAAAATTAATGAAGGAAGGTCTGGTGATTTATATTCATTGGGGAGGCAGTTTATGATTTATAAGCATATTCCATCTGCCATGTCTAATAAACTATTTCGTTCGCTGGTTTAGATAGGGAGGAAATGCAGTCCAAATCGCGGGATCAATGGGGAGGAAACCCACCGAATCTTAAAAGTTAGAAAAGCCATACTTCTGGCCTCCGAAATCTGGGTATGATTAGATCAGTGATGAACAGAACTTAAAATAATATAGAATCATAGGGCTGGAAGGCAACATGAGAGTTTTTAGGCCATGCTGGCTGTGGAATGCTGGAAGTTGAAGTCCACACATCTTAAGAGTACAAGTGTAGAACACTGTTCTATTCCAACACCCTACTTGTGGCAGGAGGCTTTCTACCACCGATCCTCAAATTACGGCCCAGCTGATTGTGGGGTATGCACTTCTTCTTTTTCTCCTCCTCCTCTTCCTCCTTCTCCTCCTCCATCATCATCTTCTTCTCCCCTCCTCCTCCTTCTCCCCCATCATCATCATCTTCTTCTCCTCCTCCTCTTCCTCCTCCTCCTTCTCCCCCATCATCATCATCTCCTCCTCCTCCTCCACACCACCACCACCACCACCATCATCTTCTCCTCCTTCTCCTCTTCTCCTCCCCTTCTTATCCTCCATCATCATCATCTCCTCCTCCTCCTCCTCCTCCTCACCCTCCTCCTCCTCCTCCACCACCATCATCTTCTTCTCCTCCTCCTCCTTCTCGTCCTCCACCACCACCATCATCTTCTCCTCTTCCTCCTTCTCCTTCTCCTCCCCTCCTTCTTCTCCTCCATCATCATCATCTCCTCCTCCTCCTCCTTCTCCTCCTCCTCACCCTCCTCCTCCTCCTCCATCATAATCATCTGGTATGTGTGCCAGAACCCAGAGTTCAGCTTTTCCAGAGCGCTGCACATGCGTGTGACATTTTCACGCAACCTTTTTGGCACTCGGTGCTGAAAAGGTTTGCCATCCCTGGTATAGGGTCTCCTGCTTGAACAAGAAGTTGGACTAGAAGACATCTAAGGTTCCTTTCAACTCTGTTACTCTATGTTCTGTTCTATGTTCTAGAACAGGGGTGTCAAACTCAAGGCTGCTTAGATTTGGCCATGGTGCCTCTCCCAGCCAAAATGAGCGGTTCTGTGTGTATGTGTGCTTCTTCTTCTTCTTCTTCTTCTTCTTCTTCTTCTTCTTCTTCTTCTTCTTCTTCTTCTTCTTCTTCTTCTTCTTCTTCTTCTTCTCCTCCTCCTCCTCCTCCTCCTCTTTCTCCTCCCCTCCTCCTCCATCATCATCTTCTCCTCCTCCTCCTTCTCCCCCATCATCATCTTCTTATCCTCCTCCTCCTCCTCCTCCTCCCCCTCTTTCTTCTCCTCCATCATCATCATCTCCTCCTCCTCACCCTCCTCCTCCATCATCATCATCTTCTTCTTATCCTCTTCCTCCTCCTCCTCTATTTTCCCCTCCTCTTCCTCCACCACCATCATCTTCTCCTCCTCCTCCTTCTCCTCTCCCCCCTCCTCCACCTTCTTCTTCTCCATCATCATCATCATCATCATCTCCTCCTCCTCCTCCTCCTTCATCATCATCATCTCCTCCTCCTCCTCCTCCTCCCTATATCCTTCTCCCTTGTAGCCCTGATGATGTTCCCTAGTTTGGGCCATGAAACGTTTGCAAGAAAGCCACCAAGCTCAGAGAGCGGCAAGGACCTCTCAGTTAACCACTGTCTCACTTAGCAGCATAAATGCTTGGCTCCATTGTGGTCGTAAGTCGAGGACCACCTGTATTTGTCTGGAATGTTCTGAGGTTTCCTGCATTGGATGGGAGGTTGGTCTAAGATGCGCTCAAAGCCCCCTTCTAACCTTATGATGTTATGACTCTTCTAAGGATGAATTCCTTTGGAAACCAATTTGGTTAATTTCCTTCCAAATTGGCAGGTTGAATGCCAGCCACAAATGAACTCTGGAGAGAGTCTTTCCTTTCGAAAACCACCATCATCACAAAAATCTGGTCTTGTTTTCTTTGCTGAGAGACCCCGTGGATCCACGCACACAAAGCAGCATGAGTGCCTTCCTAATCTTCATAAGTCATCATCCTAATGATGATCTCCCCGCCTTGAATAGCCAGGTGATCGTTACCTGTTGCAAGCGGAGCAGCTTCATGCGGCTGGCAAGCACATGCAAGGGGGGGCTCTTGGATTGAAGAAGGGAAGGCCAGGAGTGAACCAAATGTCTGCTTGGCCTTTGGTGTTTGTGGAGCGGAGCAAGGAGAGGTTTCCCCTTCCCTTTTCTTCTTTTGTTCTATTATCTTAAGAAGGCTGTGAAGGTTTGCATGAATGCAGAAGGAGTGAAACTTCCCTCCTGTTTCCATTTTCATTCGCCTTGATTGGGGTCATCACTGTTGTTTACTGAGAAGCAGGGAAGGAGGAGGAGGAGGACAAGAGAGGGAGGAGGAGGAGAAAGGGAGGAGGAGGAGAAAGGGAGGAGGAGGAGAAGGAGAGGAAGGAGGAGGGGAGGAGGAGAAGGAGAGGAAGAGAAAGGGGAGGAGGAGGAGGACAAGGAGAGGAAGAGAAAGGGGAGGAGGAGAAGGAGAGGAGGAGGAGAAGGAGAGGAGGAGGAGAAGGAGAGGAAGAGAAAGGGGAGGAGGAGAAGGAGAGGAAGAGAAAGGGGAGGAGGAGAAGGAGAGGAGGAGAAGGAGAGGAAGAGGAAGGAGAAGGAGGACAAGGAGAGGAAGAGGAAGATGGAGGAGGAGAGGAGAAGGAGAGGAAGTGAAAGAGGACGATGACAAGGAGAGGAAGAGGAAGGAGGGGAGGAAGAGAAGGAGGAAGGAGGAGGAGGACAAGGAGTGGAAGGAGGAGGAGGAGAAGAAGAAAGAAGAAGAAGAAGAAGAAGAAGAAGAAGAAGAAGAAGAAGAAGAAGAAGAAGAAACACACATACACACAGAAAGAAATGGATAGATGACATACAGTACAGACAGACATAAGTGTGTACTTTACGTTAAATATGATGTGTGTAATGTGTGAAGTAGAAGAGAAAGAATGAATCATTAGCCAATGTCAAATGCATACGCACATTTTTATAACTGTTGGATAGTAATTTCTTTGTTAAACAGAAGGTGGGGGGAGAGACAAAAACTAATGAAAAAGGCCCAGGAGAAGAAAAGGCATCTGTTAAGAATATTGGAGTATCTTTCCCAGTACATTCTGGAATGGGTAGTCCTCTCAGCTGAATGTTCTTCTTTCTCTCTTTCCCTTTCTTTCTTTTTCCTTCCTTCCTTCCTATCTTTCTTTCTTTTCCTTCCTTCCTCCTCTCCTTCCCTTTCTCCATCTTCTTCCTTCCTCTTTCACCTTCCTTCTTTCCTCCCTTCCTATCTTTCTTTCTTTTCCTTCCTTCCTCCCCTCCTTCCCTTCCTCCATCTGCTTCCTTCCTCTTTTGCCTTCCTTCCTTCCTCCCTTCCTATCTTTCTATCTTTCTTTTCCTTCCTTCCTCCCCTCCTTCCCTTCCTCCATCTGTTTCCTTCCTCTTTTACTTTCCTTCTTTCTTTCCTTCCTTCCTTCCTTTCTCTCTTTCCCTTTCTTTCTTTTTCCTTCCTTCCTTCCTATCTTTCTTTTTTCCTTCCTTCCTCCTCTCCTTCCCTTTCTCCATCTTCTTCCTCCCTCCCTCCCTATCTTTCTATCTTTCTTTTCCTTCCTTCCTCCCCTCCTTTCCTTCCTCCATCTGTTTCTTCCTCTTTCACCTTCCTTCCTTCTTTCCTTCTTTCTTTCTTTCCTTCCTTCCTTCTTTCCTTCCTCCCTTCCTCTCTTTCTTTCTTTCTTTCTTTCTTTCTTTCTTTCTGTGTCTCGATGCCTTCGGTCTGCCAAGAGATGATGATGCCATGGCAAAATATTCAGGGCTTGGAGGTGGGGAGGGGGGGGAAAGCGAGACAGAAGGGGAACAATAAATCTTTTGGGCCGTGAAAACAGGTTTCACGATATCGGCCACCTGCATCCCATAAAACACAATAAAAAGCAGAGGGCATTGCTCTGCCGCGGAAAGCATATGAAATCTGTGGAAAACAAGTCGTTTTCTTTCTGGCAAGGACAAGCAACCAAGGAGTAATCGTAGAGGTCTGATGGCTCACCTCGGAGCGGTTATCGGAAAGTCCGCATTGCCGGAAGAGAGGGAGCTTTGTGGGAGCCCCACAATCACCGGCCCATCCAAAGACGAGAAAGGTGAGGGTGAATGGACCTCAAGACTCTGCCGCACCATTGAAATGTCACTAGAACCTGACTAATTGATTTGGTCTGACCCCCTCTTCCCAAACTTCATCTACTTCCTCTTTGGCTCACTTCCAGCACTGGTTCCCGGAGAGACTATAAGTCAACCTGTGCTTTGTGTGACGAAGCCCAAAGTTCAGCCTTAAAATATGGCTGTGGGAGCATCTCGAGGCTATGGATAATTGTCGTGGTGTGTGAGAATGACCTTGGGAGACAGGAGGAAGAGCTGCAGACGGGACAACCCTAAGGCAAAAAAAAATAAATATCTCAGCTCACAGAAGGAGGGAAAGAGGGAAACATGTCAGAAGACACTCAACCCCGTTTTCCAAAGAGTAAAACTCAAAGAAAGGAGAAACACTTTCAGTGTAGCAAGTTTCCGTTACGGCAACTTGAAATAAAGATAAAGCTAGTGCTTCTTCCAGAGGTGAAATCCAACAGGCTATGGAGAACCAGTAGCAGAAATTTTGAATAGTTTGGAGAACCAGTAGCAGAAATTTTGAGAAGTTCGGAGAACCAGTAGCAGAAATTTTGAGTAGTTTGGAAAACCAGTAGCAGAAATTTTGAGTTGTTTGGAGAACCAGTAGCAGAAATTTTGAGTAGTTTGGAGAACCAGTAAAGGGAATTTTGGGAAGTTCGGAGAACCAGTAGCAGAAATTTTGAGAAGTTTGGAGAACCAGTAGCAGAAATTTTGAGTTGTTTGGAGAACCAGTAGCAGAAATTTTGAGTAGTTTGGAAAACCAGTAGCAGAAATTTTGAGTTGTTTGGAGAACCAGTAGCAGAAATTTTGAGTAGTTTGGAGAACCAGTAGCAGAAATTTTGAGTAGTTTGGAGAACCAGTAGCAGAAATTTTGAGTTGTTTGGAGAACCAGTAGCAGAAATTTTGAGTTGTTTGGAGAACCAGTAGCAGAAATTTTGAGTAGTTTGGAGAACCAGTAGCAGAAATTTTGAGTAGTTTGGAGAACCAGTAAAGGGAATTTTGGGAAGTTCGGAGAACCAGTAGCAGAAATTTTGAGAAGTTTGGAGAACCGACAAATGCTACCTCCGGCTTGCCCTGGAATAGTGTGGGAATAGAGATTTTGTAGTATCTTTCCCCTGCCATGCCCACCAAGCCATGCCCACCAAACCATGCCCACAGAACCAGTAGTAAAAATAATTGAATTTCACCACTGGCTTCTTCCTGGTTGTACTTTTCGTCTGGGCAACTTCACATTATGGGTTCAAGGAAATGCAACACAATGCCAGCAGTTCTGGAGATTTTGCAATGGGGTCTGCACAGCACTTAGACTTATATAGCCCTTTGGCTTGTATACCGCTTCACAGTGCTTTACAGCTCTCTCTAAGCAGTTTACAGAGTCAGCCTATTGCCCCCAACAATCTGGGTCCTCGTTTTACCGACTTTGGAAGGATGGAAGGCTGAATCAACCTTGAGCCTGGTGAGATTCGAACTGCCAAATTGCAGGCAGCTGGCAGTCAGCAGAAGTAGCCTGCAGTACTGCATTCTAACCACTGCGCCATCTTAGACATCTGTCTAGGATGATTTACAGAATTGCTACTCTGAGCAAGGAGTTGGACTACATGACTTGAAGATGTTCGTACGACTCATACTTCAGTGATTCTCTGACCCATCACAGTTATCTGATATCAATCAATCAATCAATCAGGGATTTATAGAAGCACCATTGACCAGAAGAGCCAAATCTTTGATAGCTTCCTAAAATATAGCTTCAATTCTCCTAGAATCCTTTCCGACAACAAAACATGACTGAGAATTTAAATACTTTTCAGTAGTTCAACTAAATATAGTATCTTCTAAAGTTGGAAGAGGTGAGCAATGGAGGACTAAGAGTAGACTTGGGAAGCAAAGCACACGTGGACGCTGAATGGCCCCTCCCTGGCTGGTGAATAAATAAAAGGAAAGAGGAGTGGTTGTCGTAGGAGACAACAGTTCGTATTTCTGAAGATTTTGCTCATTTGTTTCGTGCCACAAAGATGGCTTGCCAGACCTTAATTTGCAGCACTCTTCGCAAGGAACTGATAAGGTCTGTCCTGCAGTTAACTCCTTGAAGGACTATTGCCTGGACTTTTTGGTGGGTGAATACAATTAATTCACAAGGGGTAAATGAAGAGGGTTTTTTTCGTGAGAAAGAGTCTGTTTCTTGCTTCTGCTAAGGCTGCGTCAGAACAGTAAGTTGAGGATTACAAGTATTTCTTCTCCATCCAGTCCTCCTAAAAAAAATAATCACAATACTTTCCATTCAAGGGTGGCGGGGGAAAGAGATATCTTGCGCTAGCATGATTAAAACATATTGCAAAAATTGTCCCCTAGAATATTTGTCTTACAAAACAAGTTTGGCTCATCAGTATGAAAGAGGGATAGAAGAGCTATGGACAACCGGTTCTTAATTTGAAAGGGGGGGGGGAAATCCCTATTGTGGTTTGGTCAATTTTGCTATTTCAGTCTTGCTGTCATTCTTTCTGCCCTGTAATTAACATCTCATTCTCCTGCTGCAACTGAGAACATGGACATCATCCCCTGAAAGACAAGTGACTGATTTCTGCCACATAAAAGAACCGAAAGCCCAGTTGTCCTCCCCCGTCATTATGTCTGAATGAGTTTTGAGAACTTGTCATGACTTTGCCTCCTGCTTAAAATGCATCATTGTCTTCCCGGATGTGGCTTTAAAAAGAGACGATGAGAGAAGGAAAGGCATAATTAAGCCTCAAGG
>NW_028261390.1:5324047-5326547 GCF_051295495.1 Thamnophis sirtalis
AGGACCTTACATCCAACCTACAAGAGCGGGCAACGGAGACATTGCTGCAAAATTGCCTGAGCCAAACTCCAGGAAAGTTATGGTGGCAGCTCGAGAGTTTCGGAAGCGTATAAATGAATTCTTCAGAATTACTAAAGAGAGGCAATACGAGGGACTTAACTTGGACTCAATCTTCGTAAATGTCAACGTCCACAAGGCAGTGACCGTTGCATTGTGAAGGCCAAAGGCAGAACGTCACGGATTACAGAGTTGTTTATCCGTGTGTTGTCCTGCCATTGGATTCTCAGCTTGTTTCACGGTTCCGTCGCCACGGGAACCAACACTCCCCATTTATCCGGGCTTGTGACCGGCTATGGTTTCCCATAGGCTGGGTTCAATACGAGGGGGTGGTTAAGAGGTTGAATTAGGACTGGAGAGATCGGGTTTTTTTTTATAAAAAAAAAACACCTCCCTTTGGCAACAAAAACTTATTGCTTAACTTGTAACCCATTGTATCTCATAGGGTTATTTTGGTGAAAAATTGGAAGAAGGAGTGTTTGGCATGCGCCCTTGAACTTCTACAGGATAGGCAGAAGTGACAGACAGACAGACAGACAGATATTAGATCTATGGGAGAGAGGGAGGGAGTGAGTAAGAGAGAGATCATAGATGATAGGTAGATAGATAGATGATAGATAGATAGATAGATAGATAAATGGATGGATGGATGGATGGATGGAGGAATGGATGGAGGAATGGATGGATGGAGGAATGGATGGATGGATGGATGGATGGATGGATGGATGGATGGATGGATGGATGGATGGATGGATGGATGATGGAAGGACAGACAGACAGACATTAGTTCTGAGAGAGAGACAGAGAGACAGAAATAGAGAGACAGAGAGGCTGAGTCAGAGAGAGATCATAGATGATAGATAGATAGATAGATAGATAGATAGATAGATAGATAGATAGATAGATAGATATGATAGGTAGGTAGGTAGGTAGGTAGGTAGGTAGGTAGGTAGGTAGGCAGGCAGGCAGGCAGGCAGGCAGGCAGGCAGGCAGGCAGACCGACAGATATTAGATCTGAGAATGAGAGACAGACAGACAGACAGACAGACAGACTGCCAGAGTGATAGAAAGAGACAGAGACAGAGACAGTGAGAGACAGAGAAAGGCAGAGTCAGAAAGAAAGCATGCATGATAGATAGATAGACAGACGGACAGACAGACAATAGATAAGTAGATTGACTGACAGAAAGAAAGACAGACGGATGGACAGAAAGATGATACATAGATAGTTTGTACTATCTACATTGGCTTAATTGTTGTTATGTTTTATGGTGTACACTATCCAGAATCCCTTGTTGAGATGGGTGGCTATAATATCAAATAAACAAATAAAATTGACAACAATGGAAATAGATTCTCCATAGCTTTATTATTGCCAAGAGGATAATGTTTCAACATTGGAGAGATGAATTTATGTCCTCAATTACCCAGTGGATTGAAGATCTGGTATTAACATGTTATCTATCAATGAGTTGTCTGCAGGCATAATTGATGCATGTAGAGTTATAATGAAATATAACTGCCTAATATGTAATACAGCCCAGGTTCGATTCCCAGTAAGGGTATGGCTGTCTGATGAGAGCTAAATAGCTTGAAATAGATCTATACTAGTCTCCCTTCATTTATTTATCAGCAAAAAATACTCTTTCTATATAATTCTCTATCTCTATATCTATCTATCTATCTATCTATCTATCTATCTATCTATCTATCTATCTATCTACATACATACATACATACATACATACATACATACATACATACATACATACATACATATTTTTACATATCTTTTACCTCTATTGATTCCATACAATACATCTTAGGTATAGATTTGATTCTCTTATATTTCTTATTTCGTACTATTTTATATACAATCTATCTTATATTTTTTCCTTCTTGTTGATTCTGCAGTTTTGTATTTATTTTCTGATCTCATGATCTCCCCCCCTCCCCGTTATTTCTTTCCCATTTTCCCCCTCTAGCCATTTGTACCATAAATTCCCTACTAAGTAATACTTGGATTCCTCTTTGCCTTTTAGTTCTTTTGCGAGTCTGTCCATTTTGGCGCATTCTAATACTTTTTTTTAATCACGTTCTCTTCTGTTGGAGTATATTTGTTTTTCCAGTTCTGTGCATATGTGATTCTTGCTGCTGTAATTGCATGTAGTATTTAGGTACCGTATTTAATTTTTTTCCTCATAATTCCCTGTGATTATTCCTAATAAAAAGAAATAGTTCCTGTTTTAATTCCATTGGTTGTAAAATAATCTCTTTGAGCCATATAACTGGATATGTGATATCCCCTCAATTTCCAGTCCCTGAACTCTATTGCAAAATGATACATGGTTGTACAGGATATCGAGTGTCACCAAGACAATGGCTATTTGTCCACATTACTCGAGGTTACACTGGTTATATTTGCTCATTACAAACTGTGGGT
>NW_028261390.1:5331547-5379047 GCF_051295495.1 Thamnophis sirtalis
CCATTCCGTTCCATTCCGTTCCATTCAATTCCATATTTTCTATTCTATTCTATTCTATTTATTCCATTCCACTCCATTCCGTTCCGTTCCATTCCGTTCCATTCAATTCCATTCCATATTTTCTATTCTATTCTATTCTATTCATTCCATTCCACTCCGTTTCATTCCATTCCATATTTTCTATTCCATTCCATTCCATTCTATTCCATTCCATATTTTCTATTCTATTCTATTCTATTTATTCCATTCCACTCCATTCCGTTCCGTTCCATTCCGTTCCATTCAATTCCATTCCATATTTTCTATTCTATTCTATTCATTCCATTCCACTCCACTCCGTTCCATTCCATATTTTCTATTCCGTTCCATTCCATTCCATTCCAATCTATTCTATTCTATTCCATTCCATTCCATTCTGTAGTTTCTAGTATTGAAGTCTCTAAGTAAAGGGTCCTTGATGGTTTCTGAGCTTGGTTGATACCTGCAGATGTTTCATTATTTAAATTCTAAGTTCAGTTTCTAACTGAAAGAAACAAAAATGGTCTCATATAAGGAGATGCATACTAATGTTCAGTTTACGTACTGATATATATATATTCAGTATAAATCAGTATCTACCAGTATATATACTAAAAGATATAAAAGATATATACTCAGTATATATCAGTATATATCTCCTGATCAAGCAACCACAAATCCTTCACCCAGGTTATTTATTTATTTATTTATTTATTGGGTTGATTTATTGTATCCCACCTTTATTGTTTTTACAAATAACTCAAGGTGGTGAATACATCCAACACACTTTCGCCCTCTTATTTTCCCCACAACGACAACCCTGTGAGAAGACTTGGGCTGAGGAAGAGTGATTGGCCTAAAGTCACCCCGCCAGCTTTCATGCCTAAAGCAGGACTAGAACTCACAATCTCCTGGTGATTGGCCCAAAATCACCCAAGTTCCTTTCACCCTAAGGCCAGACTAGAACTCACTGTCTCCTGGCAATTGGCTCCAAATCACCCAAATGGCTTTCATCCTAAGGTGGGACTAGAACTCACAGTCAACTGGTGATTGGCCCAAAATCACCCAAGTGGCTTTCATCCTAAATTGGGACTAGAACTCACAATCTCCTGGTAATTGCCCCAGAATCACCCAAGTGGCTTTCATCCTAAATTGGGACTAGAACTCCCAATCTCCTGGTAATTGGCCCAAAATCACCCAAGTGGCTTTCATCCTAAATTGGGAGTGGAACTCGCAATCTCCTGGTAATTGCCCCAGAATCACCCAAGTGGCTTTCATCCTAAATTGGGACTAGAACTCACAATCTCCTGGTAATTGGCTCAGAATCACCCAAGTGGCTTTCACCCTAAATTGGGATTAGAACTCACAGTTAACTGGTGATTGGCCCAAAATCACCCAAGTGGCTTTCATCCTGAGGTGGGACTAGAACTCACAGTCGCCTTGTCTCCACACTGGTGCCTTAAAACTGGCTCTCCTCAAAATATCAACCCCAAAAAATGGTTTCTACTGATTTGTTTAATTGGGTACATCTACTTTTTAGGACTTGTGCGGCGAATAGATTCTGTATTAGGTCCTGTAGATGCAGAAACATTGAAAATCCAAAAAAGGTTAACCAACATAGGAGCTGTAAATTGTACTGCAAATGGCTGTGAATCTTTCCTCAAAGCTTAATGTGTTTTACAAATTGAGTCCTGTGCTATCCGATGTGAGAAGTATTGACTTTGATAGAGTTAAATTTCCAGGTAATTATACACAGAATTGGGGGTGTGCTGTTTCTAATACCTTCCCTTGCTACGCTGTGGTTCCTTCTCTGTGTATATTATGGTGGAGGTTTTAATAGATACATCCTGGCTGCATCTATTTCAGAATTTACGTCTCTGATAACCTCCCACACTTTTGGGGAGGTCGAGCATATAATTCTGCTTTATTAATCTCTTGAGTTTGCGTGCATTCCCTACTGCTTTGTTTAATCCATCTGAAATCTGTTTTTTTTCCCCCTACTCCAGCATCGTCCCAAAGATGCTTTTTCAGGAGACAACTGGACTTTTCTTGCTTTTTTTCTTTGAAGATGCTTTGCTTCTCATCCAAGAAGCTTCCAAAAGAAATCTCCAAGTGCTTCAACAACCCCCTAAAAGGATGCAAATGACCAGCTGCCTGCAAGGAGTATAAATCCTTCCATTCCCCACTGTTGTGGCCCAGCAAGAGCTGTTGGAGCTGCCACCAGACTCTGACAGCGAGGGGCCGTATGAGTCAGCTTTGGAGGATGTGGAGGACCCTGGACAGAGTTCTGACTCCGAGTAGGGTGCAGAGAGGCTGGTTGGCCACCAGGAGGCGCCTGAGCCTTGGACCAGTGGGGAGGAGACAAGGGAGTGTGATCCGGATGTCAGCAGTGAGTTGTTCCTGGATGCCCGGCACCGGAGAGCTGATAGGCGTAAGGAACAGTTGCGCAGTTACAGGAGATAATTGCACTCAGCTGGTGGTCATTAGGTTCCTCTCCAGACTATAAGAGGACTGCTTGTGCACACACACCTTTTGCAGAAGTCAACGCATTGACTAAACGTTGGAGAACTTTTGTGACTAGCTTGGCAGGCTGGATTGCTGCCAAGGCTTATCTGTGCTGGATTGCTGCCAAGGCTTGTCTGTCTTTTAATAAATTCCTTAAAGTATCTTTGGCTCGGCTTGGTCTGGGGCGAGGGGGGTCAGAACACTCCACTATGGAATGGAAATAATGGAATGGAATGGAATGGAAAGGAAAGGAAAGGAATGGAGAGGAGAGGAGAGGAAAGGATAGGATAGGATAGAATAGGATAGGATAGGATAGGAAAGGATAGGAAAGGATAGGAAAGGATAGGAAAGGATAGGAAAGGATAGGAAAGGATAGGAAAGGATAGGAAAGGATAGGAAAGGATAGGAAAGGATAGGAAAGGATAGGAATGAAACAGAATGGAACAGTGAGCTCCCGTGACTTGTCCCAGCTTCTGCCAACCTAGCAGTTCGAAAGCATGTAAAAAAATGCAAGTAGAAAAATAGGGACCACCTTTGGTGGGAAGGGAACAGCGTTCCGTGCGCCTTCGGTGTTGAGTCATGCCGGCCACATGGCCACGGCGACATCTCTGGACAGCGCTGGCTCTTTAGCTTTCAAACAGAGATGAGTGCTGCTATCTAGCATCAGGAACGACTAGCACACATGTGCAAGGGGAATCTTTACCGTTATCTTTACACAGTGGTGGGATTCGGCCACTTTGCACCACTTTGGGATAACCAATTGTTAACTTTCTGAGCAGTTTGGTGAACTGGTTGTTGGAGTAAATCATTAGGGCAGAGAACTGGTTGTTAAGTTATTTGAATCTCCCCCACTGCCTTTACTGCACTCTAACCACTGAGCCAGAGATTCTAGCACATACCCAAAGATATAAAGATTGAAAATAGAACATTTGACCTCAAATGTCCATCTGGCCAAGCCGTCTCTCCTTAATTCTTGACCTCAATAAGTTTGAGGTGGAAAACAAGCTTTGAACACATTCATTCCGTTTCAAATACTTATCAAAAGTCTTCAAGGAAGGACAGTGGAAGGTCACTCTAATAGGCAGAAGAGTTATGAGAACTGGTAAGAGTTGTTGGCTTGTTATCCTTGCTCTTTTAATTAGAATGGGATCAGCTCTTCCGGCCTGACACAGTGGGAACCTCATGCAATAAATGTGCTTTTTTGATGCTGACAACCTTATCCTGGTACACCTGCTGAACTCTGAAATGAAATTGTGTTGCAAAGATGCATGCTGAGACAAAAGAAATTTACATGTGTGTCTCTCTTCTGGCAATACTTGCTGGTCTGCCTTCTTATACATTGTCGAGTATTTAGATTCTTTTAGTTAATATCAGAATAGAATAGAATGGAATGGAATGGAGTGGAATAGAATAGAATAGAAAATATGGAATGGAATGGAAAAAATGGAATGGAATAGAATAGAAAATAAAATAAAATATGGAATGGAATGGAATAGAATAGAATAGAAAATATGGAATGGAATCAAATGGAATAGAATAGAAAATATGGAATGGAATCAAATGGAATAGAAAATATGGAATGGAAATGAATGGAAGAGAATAAAAAATATGGAATGAAATGGAAAAGAATGGAATGGAAAAGAATGGAATGGAATAGAAAATAAAATAAAATAAAATATGGAATGGAATCAAATGGAATAGAAAATATGGAATGGAATTGAATGGAATAGAAAATATGGAATGGATATGAATGGAATAGAAAATATGGAATGGAATCAAATGGAACAGAATATAAAATATGGAATGGAATCAAATGGAATAGAAAATATGGAATGGAAATGAATGGAAGAGAATAGAAAATATGGAATGGAATGGAAAAGAATGGAATGGAATGGAAAAGAATGGAATGGAACGGAAAATAAAATAAAATAAAATAAAATAAAATAAAATAAAATATGGAATGGAATGGAATCAAATGGAATAGAAAATATGGAATGGAATCGAATGGAATAGAAAATATGGAATGGAAATGAATGGAAGAGAATAGAAAATATGGAATGGAATAAAATAGAATAGAAAATATGGAATGGAGTGGAGTGGAGTAGAATAGAATAGAATAGAATATGGAGTGGAATAGAATAGAATAGAATAAGAGTTGGAAGGGACCTTGGGGATCTTCTAGTCCAACCCCCTGCTCAGGCAAGATATCCTACACCACTTCAGACAAATGGTTATCCAACATCTTCATTAGCCCTGGAGTGGGGGGGGGGAATGGAGATTTTACAGTATCCTTCCCCTGCCACACCCACCAAGCCACAGCCACAGAACCAGTAGTAAAAAAATGTGAATCCCACCACTGGACTAACGCCAGCATTTATCTGAATTTTGTCCCCTGGCCCGTCCTCTCCACAAACGCCAGACTTTGCCAAACAAGTTTTCTTTTTTAAAAAAGAAAGAAGTCTCCAGTTATGCTTTTTCTAAATTCCTAACTATTCCCAACCGGTGCTCTTCGTTGAAAACGAAAACAAACCATTTCGCTGTCAGACCACTGGGTATTTTTTTTTATAACAGTTCTGTAACCTGGGGGCAGGTGTTGTTTCAATTGCATGAAAAATCTTTTTTTTTCCCCCTTTTGATTATAAATTTATAGGAACTCGAGTGAAAAGGTTGATGTTGAGAGGTTGGAAGTAAAGAACTGGGAACCCTTAAACCCTTCACATTGAGGTAAAAGATTTATGTGTAGTTGAAAAGAAACCCACATATTTATACTGTTCTCAGATCTGGGTGGCTCTTTGCCAGCTCTCCCTTCTGCACAAAGCAGCAGAGATTATCCAAAACATCAAAAGATTAATCTTGAATAACAGAATGGAGCCTAACAATAGAGTTGGAAGGGACCTTGGGGGATATCTAGTCCAACCCCCTGCTCAAACAGGAAACCCTACACCATTCCAGTTTGGCAAATGATTGTCCAACCTCTTCCTAAAGACGATTGGCCTGCTGCCAATGACCTCCCAAAGACCCATTAGATCACACAAGGCTGGCCTCCTCCGGGGTTCCGTCTACCAGCCAATGTCATCTGGCTACTACCCGGAGGAGGGCCTTCTCTGTGGCGGCTCCGGCCCTTTGGAACGAGCTCCCCGCAGAGATTCGGACCCTCACCTCTCTCCAGGCCTTCCGAAAAGCCGTTAAAACCTGGCTGTGTCGGCAGGCCTGGGGTCGATCAGCTCCCTTCCCCTCTCGAATCGTGTGGCTGTTGGTTGTTTTTAAATGCCCTGTACTTTTGTAGTTTTTTGTGTTTTTCCCTTCCCCTCCTTGGGTTTGTGCGCCGCCCTGAGTCCCTCCGGGAATAGGGCGGCATATAAATAAAATGAAACTCAAACTCAAACTTCCAGTGTTGGAGCATTTAAAACTTCTGGAAGCAAGTTGTCCCACTGATTAATTGTTCTCCCTGTCAGGAAATTCCTCCTTAGTTCTAAGGAGTCCTTGCTTCTCTCCTTGATTAGTTTCCACCCATTGCTTCTTGTCCTGCCCTCAGGTGCTTTGGAGAATAGCTGGACTCCCTCTTCTTTGTGGCAGCTGCTGAGATATTGGAAGGCTGCTATCATGTCTCCCCTAGTCCTTCTTTTCATTAAAATAGACATACCCAGTTCCTGCAACTGTTCTTCACATTTTGTAGCCTTCAGTCCTCTAATCATCTTTGTTGATCTTCTTTTTCAAATCTACCCCTTTGCTTACTTACAAATTGTTTTCTCTACTCTTAGCCTCAGATCAGAGGTGGGTTCCTACCGGTTCGCACCGGTTCGATAGAACCGGTTCATCAAATCTACCGAACCGGTTAGAAGAGGTTCCACCAGTGGACCTGGAAAGCAGGCCACACCTATGGAAGAGAAAATTTTTTGAAACCCACCCCTGCCTCAGATTCAATGCTTAAGCTCTCTCTTGAACCATCATGTAGCCCTTCTCAGAATTGATACGACGATACTGACTCCAAACTTGCTTTGTATGCATTTTCTCAGCCATCGTTCCAACAACCTTTTAATTTTACATTAGCATTGCACCCGTGTGAAAAGAGGAATTGGAGGTAAGCCGTATAATGGGATTTTTGGGGATTTGAACTCATAAAAAGAGGTATTACTGGATTTTTTTTCTCTCTCTCCTCTGCAATTCTTCGATTCTTGCGGTCTTTTTTGCAGGTTCCCCTGATCTTATTTGAATACGCCAATCACAGAACTTAAGATTTAAGCACATAAAGCTATGGCATGCTTATTCCAAAGTGGCTCTTTTAAATGCAGCCCCATTTACCATCCAGCAGAACTAAGGTCTAATACAGGTAGTCCTCGACCTACGACATTTCATTTAGTGACCCTTCAAGGTTACAACAGCACTGAAAAAAATGACCAATTGTTGTGGCCCACCAGCAGACCTGGTAGTAGATTCAGACAATGAGGAGGTTGGGGAGGAACATGGGCCAGTCCTGGAGTCTGGGGAAGGCTCTGATGAGGGCTCTGTATCGAAGGCAGAGACGGTGCCTGGGCCGTCGGACAGTTATCAGCTGCCTTCGGAGTTAGACATCAATGAGGCAGAAGAACAGCTGGAGCCTGTTCCCAGTGCGTGCGTGCGCAGAGTTGCCAGAGGAAGGGAACAGCTAAAGAACAGGGGTCGACTTGGGAGTAAGGCCACAGGTGGACAGTGAATGGCCCCTCCCAGATGAAATAAAAGAGCAGCGAAAGGGGAGTGGAGTTTGCAAGAGACAATTAGTTCACTTAATTGGTTCGTGACTCTCCGAGACTCCTAGCCAAGTTTTGCAGATATCAGCCTGGCAGCTCTCCAAGCCAGATAAGGTCTGTGACCGTAAATCCTCCCTCGAAAGACTTTGCTGGATGTGAATGAGCAGAATTCACAGTCAATTAATAAAAGAGGCTTTCGGCGGGACAAGGAGGTTGCTTCATGCTCTTGGGAAGCCTTGGTCAGAACACCTGTGGCCATTTTTCACACTTATGACCATTGCAACATCCCCATGGTTACATGATCAAAATTCATGATGCTTGGCAACTGGTTCGTATTTATGACGGTGGTAGTGTTCTGGGGGTCATGCGATCCCCTTTTGCGACCTTCTAACAAGCAAAGTCAATGTGGAAGCCAGATCTACTTAACAAACATGTTACTAACTTAACAACTGCAGTGTATTTTTACACAGTGTATGTATTTTTATTGCTATTGTTGTTCTTTAATGAATCTTGAGCTCCACCTAGAGGCCAAACACGGATCTTTATTGAGACTGGGCCCCATAAGGGTCAACTTCCCAGCATCCCTCATTCTCCCCCCCCCAAAAAAACCCAAGTGCATTCTGGGATGCCAGACGCCATTTCCTTTAGCTTTTGGAGGAAACAGAAGCACCAGGAAGAATCCAGCTTAATCCGTGGCGCATGTTCATCTGTGGACAAAACCCCATGCACACAGCATCACTAGCTAGATTTAGATTTATCCGCATTTGTCAATTGTTAGACTCACCAGCAATTTAACACTGCTTACTTTGGAGAAGCAGTTCTTATTGTGTGTGTTTCTATTTTTCCCAGTTTCACCATCCTCTTTGTTTAATAAAGCATCCAGACCAACACAGAAGGTCTGTTTTATTGGGGGATAGGTGGGTTTAATTGCATGTCAATATCGACAGGACGCTATTGCTATTTCTTCCTAGGGCTTTATAGCAATAGCAGTTGGACTTATATACCGCTTCATAGGGCTTTCAGCCCTCTCTAAGCGGTTTACAGAGTCAGCATATTGCCCCCACAGTCTGGGTCCTCATTTCACCCACCTCGGAAGGATGGAAGGCTGAGTCAACCTTGAGCCGGTGAGATTAGAACCGCTGAACTGCAGATAACAGTCAGCTGAAGTGGCCTGCAGTACTGCACCCTAACCACTGCACCACCTTGGCTCCTAAAGGCTCCACCTTTAGTGTCCACCATAAGCTAAGTTTCAAGTTCAAACCACAGTTTTGCTGTTGCAATCATTATCACTTCTCAGCTTGCCAACAAATCCATGGGGGGCAGTGAAGGCAGGGAGAGGTGGAAAATATGCTCCAGAGATCAAGAATATGAGTCATGGGAGCCAAGGGCAATTCAGCAGGTGTTTGCCAAAGCCAAAGACTTTTTTCTCATAACAATACAAAGAGATTCAATTGGACAATGTGACTTGCTCTAACAGGGAGAGGAAATTCCTATATGTTAATTATGTGGTTCCACCACAAATCCGCGAAGCCCTTATCCGCGGAGACATAAGCGTGAAGACTAATTCGCGCCGTTCGAAGTGCTAAGGAAAAACGCGATCCTACCGCGATGACATAATCGCGGAGGGCAAATCCGTGCATTCCCAAGCACTCAGCATCCTAAACCTAACCCTAATCCTAACCCTAACCCTAACCCTAACCTAACCCTAACCCTAAAACAAACCCCTAAACCTAATCCTAACCCTTACCTTAATTTAAATCCGCTTTCTGCCACTGCGCTGGTTTAAAGCGCCCTTCTGTTGCTGCGCTGTTGTCGCGGCGGTGATGATGCGCGGTGATGACATCGTCGCTTTAGCGATGTGATTTTATCATCGCTATTTTGACGAGTGCGGTTTTGTCGTGCCATGAATTATGTGGGTTTGCGCAGGAATTAGCTAGATCCGGTTTTGCCCTCATCGATGCCGAACTGATGTATTTTATTTCTTTTTATTTAGTTAGTTTGTCCAACATGTATGAGATAGCAGGTATAAACATGTACAAACATGGACTTGAGCACATGAAATGAGTACAAATAAATGGAGACAGTAGGACAGGGACAGTAGGGACGCTGATGCGCTTATGCACGCCCCCTTTATGGACCTCTTAGGAATGGGGTGATTTCCACAGTAGACAGTTTAAGGTTGAAGCTGTTTGAGGGTTTAAGGATGTAACAACGGAGTCAGGTAGAGCATTCCAGGCGTTAACCACTCTGATGCTGAAGTCATATTTTCTGCAATTGAGTTTGGAGCGGTTAGCCTTGAGTTTGTATCTATTGTTTGCCCGAGTATTATTGTAGTTGAAGCTGAAGTTGTTGACAGGTAGGACATTGTAGCAGACAATTTTGTGTACTATGCTTAGGTCAGACCCGTAGGCGGCATAGTTCCAGGTTGTCCAAGCCCAAAATTTCAAGCCTGGTGGCGTAAGGGATTCTATTGTGAGTAGAGGAGTGGAGGACTCTTCTCATGAAATACCTCTGGACCAGCTCAAATGTTTTAATGTCCACTACAGAGTGTGGATTCCAGGAAGATGAGCTGCGTTCAAGAAGGTTTTGTATGCCCTTGCCAAAAAACTGGGTGTGGTTGGATTGGATTGGATTTATTACATTTATATGCCGCCCTTTTCCCCGAAGGGGACTCAGGGCGGCTCACAATTCAATCAGGGAAGGGGGTACAGACAGGGGGATAAAAAAGACAAGACATAACAATACAAAATTTAAAAACACACAACAACCATACCATTCGAGAAGGGGGGCAAAAACTCTTTAGCCCCAGGCCTGTCGGAACAGCCAGGTTTTAAGGGCTTTGTGGGAGGACTGGAGGGTGGTGAGGGTTCGAATCTCCACGGGGAGTTCGTTCCAGAGGGTCAGAGCAGCCACAGAGAAGGCTCTCCTCCGGGTGGTCGCCAGCTGGCATTGGCCGGCGGATGGAATTCGGAGGAGGCCTAATCTGTGGGATCAAATCGGTCTATTGGAGGTAATTGGCAGCAGGCGGTCTCTCAAGTACCCAGGTACAATACCATGAAGGGCTTTATAAGTGACGACTAGCGCCTTGAAGCATATCCGAAGACCAATAGTCAGCCAGTGCAGCTCGCGGAGGATAGGTGTGGAAAGTATGTTCCAGACATCAAGAGGACGAACCGTGAAAACCAAGGCCACTTCAGCAGCTGTTTGCCAAAGCCAAAAGACTTTTTTCTCATAACAATACAAGCACATTCAATTGGACAATGTGACCTGCTCTAATAGGGGGAGGAAGAATCCTATATGTTAATTATGTGTGTTTGCGCGGGAATGAGCTAGAGCCGGTTTTGCCCTCATCGGTGTCAAAATGATGTACTCAATAAAGTTTTGCATTCAGAGATTGGATCGTTTCGACCCTGCTTGCTTTGGTTGGGTCCATCCGTCGAAACGTTGACACTATTTGTATTTGTATTTGGTTTATTTGTATGCCGCCCTTCTCCAGGAGGGACTCAGGGCGGCGAACAACTCAGGGGGGAAAGGGAACATAAACAACAGTACACATAATTAAAATACACGAAAATCACACAGCTATACCAGTCGAGAGGGGAGGGGAACTCATCAACCCCAGGCCTGCCGGCACAGCCAGGTTTTGATGGCTTTCCAGAAGGCTTGGAGAGAGGTGAGGGTCCGGATCTCCGCGGGGAGTTCATTCCAAAGGGCCGGAGCTGCTACAGAGAAGGCCCTCCCCCGGGTAGTAGCCAGATGGCATTGGCTGGTGGACGGAACCCGGAGGAGGCCGACCCTGTGAGATCTAACGGGTCTTTGGGAGGTAATTGGCAGCAGGCGGTCTCTCAAGTACCCAGGTCCAATACCATGAAGGGCTTTATAAGTTACGACTAGCACTTTGAAGCGTATCCGGAGACCGATCGGTAGCCAGTGCAGCTCGCGCAGGATAGGTGTGACGTGGGTGTACCGAGGTGCACCCACAATCGCTCGCGCGGCTGCATTCTGGACGAGTTGTAGTCTCCGAATACTCTTCAAAGGAAGAGACACTAAGTATAACACAAGTTACAAATCGGCAAGTTTCGTCCTGAGGTTTTGGGTGATGTCCTTGAAACTCTTTAACGATCACGCTAAGTTGTGTGACCATACGAATAAAGGGAGCTTCTGGACACTGCTTCTGTTGCAGTCTGTCATTAGGCTTCAACTTCAGCAATAAGCATAATTTGAACACGGGGAAAAAATTCAAATGGGAGAGTGAAATCCATCCAAGAAAGAAAGAAAATGACCAGCTTTTGAAAGGGGGGAGAAAAAAAACATCATAATTTTCAGCCGAGCAATGTGTCATGAGAAATTGAAAAGCTTTTCGTGCTCTTTTATAAGCGCGTGAGTAAGAGTTTCACTTGCATCGTTTATCTGAAATCTGATTGACAAATTCGGCAAGCATTTCCATGTGAAAACTATTTAAGAGTTGCCAGGTCACTCCTCCTCCTCTCGCTTATCTAACAGAGAACAAGAAATCTCGGAAGCTGAAATCTCTCTCTCTTTTTTTTTAAAGGATCCGTTCCTTCCTTCCAAGAAACCAGTGACAATAAATACAAGTCTTGGATTTAACAACACAGCGGGAGGCAACTTTCATTCAGTCATAATTGGAGTGTTAGAATTCCCAGCATCCTTCATTGATGGCCATGCCTGACGTTTAGCAAGATCTGATATTATGCATGCTGCTCATCACTGAATCAGAAGAATCAGGGGTGAAATCAACTTACCTTCACTACCGGTTTGCGTCCGTAAGTAGAATAGCGGGGGGGGGGGGATCGATGTGCCAAGCAATTTAGATTTCATTTCATTTCATTTATTAAGATTTATAGGCCGCCCTTTTCCCTGAGGGGACTCAGGGCGGCTTACAATCACAGGGGAGGGGGTGCAGTATCAAAAGACAAAACAAAATGTGAACAAAAGAAAAATAATAAAACACAACTTTCATTCAACAATCAACACTCGGGCGGGTAAATTGGGAACCTATCCCCAGGCCTGTTGGGAGAGCCAGGTCGTGAGGGCTGCGCGGAAGGTCTGGATGGTGGTGAGGGTACGGATCTCGACGGGGAGATCGTTCCACAGGGTCGGAGCTGCAACAGAAAAGGCTCTCCTCCGTGTAGTCGCCAGTCGACATTGACTGGCGGATGGGATTCGGAGGAGGCCCAGTCTGTGCGATCTAATCGGTCGAAGGGAGGTAATCGGCAGAAGGCGGTCTCTCAAGTACCCAGATCCACTACCATGGAGTGCTTAGCTAGATTAGCTAGAAAGCAGGAAAGCAGGAAATCCAACAATTCTACCTAATAGAAATCATGCATCACAGCTGATTGTTAGAAATACCAGTTTGCCTGAACCGGTAGCAATTTTTTTTTTACTACCGGTTGGGGCGAACCGGTAGCATTTCACCACTGAGAGGAATCCATTTCAAGAATTGTTGAGATGGACCACAGTTGCTCTCCTCCTAAACTTATGAAGACCAGGTCCGAGGAGAAAACATAGAAACCAACCAGATAGCAATAGCCATAGCTGTTAGACTTATATACCGCTTCGTAGGGCTTTCAGCCCTCTCTAAGCGGTTTACAGAGAGTCAGCGTATCGCCCCCAACAACAATCCGGGTCCTCATTTCACCCACCTTCTTGGAAGGATGGAAGGCTGAGTCAACCCTGAGCCGGTGAGATTTGAACAGCCGAACTGCAGAACTGCAGTCAGTTGAAGTAGCCTGCAGTGCTGCACTCTAACCACTGCGCCACCTCGGCTCAAGCATTTGAGTCCAAAATGTATCTGTTTTGCTATCTAGTCTTTCAGGTTGCAATATGAATTTCAGGTTTCTTTGCAAAAGGATCTAGAGTAATCCAGCAACAGAATGCATGCTAAGAGCAGATGATACGCCAATGTTCTAATTTTCAGTTACAAGAGATATAGATAGGTAGGTAGGTAGGTAGGTAGGTAGGTAGGTAGGTAGGTAGGTAGGTAGGTAGATAGATAGATAGATAGATAGATAGATAGATAGATAGATAGATAGATAGAGATAGAGAGATAGAGATGATAGAGATAGAGATAGATAGATAGATAGATAGATAGATAGATAGATAGATAGATAGATAGATAGATACATATATACATACACACACACATATACATGTGTGTGTGTGTGTGTGTGTGTGTGTGTTGTATTTGTGCTGATAAATAAATAAAGGGAGACTAGTATAGATCTATTTCAAGCTATTCAGCTCTCATCAGCTAGCCATACCCTTACTGGGATTCGAACCTCGGCTGTTTTTACATATTAAGCAGTTGCATTTGGGCATACCAAGTGCTTTGAGATAACACTTAATCAATTCCTTGGCTCAGCTGATAAGGGAGGGCAGCTTGTGGTTAGAAACTAACACAACTACATAACATGTAAAAACAGCCCAGGTTCGAATCCCAGTAAGGGTCTGGCTAGCTGATGAGAGCTAAATAGCTTGAAATAGATCTATACTAGTCTCCCTTTATTTATTTATCAGCACAAATGCAAATGTGTGTGTGTGTGTATGTGTGTGTGTATGTGTATATATGTGTATATGTGTATATGTGTATATGTGTATATGTGTATATGTGTATATGTGTATATGTGTATATGTGTATATGTGTATATGTGTATATGTGTATATGTGTATATGTGTATATGTGTATATGTGTATATGTGTATATGTGTATATGTGTATATGTGTATATGTGTATATATGCATATATGCGTATATATGCATATATGCGTATATATATATGTGTGTGTGTGTGTGTGTGTGTGTGTGTGTGTATAGATAGATAGATAGATAGATAGATAGATAGATAGATAGATAGATAGAGATAGAGATAGAGATAGAGATAGAGATAGAGATAGAGATAGAGATAGAGATAGAGATAGAGATAGAGATAGAGATAGAGATAGAGATAGAGATAGAGATATATTAGCAACAGCAATAGGACTTAGATTTATATACCACTTTGGAATGCTTTACAGCCCTCTCTAAGGTTTAAAGAGTCAGATTCTTGCCCCCAACAATCCGGGTCCTCATTTTACCGACCTCGGAAGGACGGAAGGCTGAGTCAACCTTGAGCTGATTGAGATTGGGGAATTTATAAAGTGTAAAGAGCAGGCGAAAATTGGCTTGTGTAATTCTGTTCTGATTTTTGGTCCTGTTGGATTTTGGAGGATCTCAAAAGATCGATGCCAAATCAGTTCTTGTTGAATTCAGGTGTTCCAACTGAACCAGTGAACTGGATCACCTCAATTCAGTGTTCCAAATAGATTTGGAATGGGCCGTATTTCTATTCTTCTGTGAAAACCATCTGAACGGATTTCAAGCCATTTGGTGATTCACCATCCGTTTACTGATTCCCCCTCCAGCCCCCTTCAATGCCACCCATCTGTGCAATCGAGAGAGAGAGTTCCATGCAATAAAAGTTATTCTCCAAGAAAATTCTTTCCTCTTCAATTATTGATGAAAGAACGAAGAATGACAATAACCGTTGTCCTGATTCACTCCGGAAGATAGGCTGAAGATACAGAAGGACCTTGACAGACTTGAACATTGGGCGATATCTAACAAAATGAAACTCAACGGTGGGAAAAAAAGGAAGATTCCGCAATGGCTAAGATGCTGAGCTTGTCGATCAGAAAGGTCGGCAGTTCAGCAGTTCAAATCCCTAGCGCCGCGTAACGGAGTGAGCTCCCGTGACTTGTCCCAGCTTCTGCCAATTTAGCACATTAAAAATGCAAGTAGAAAAATAGGAACCACCTTTGGTGGGAAGGTAACAGCGTTCCGTGCACCTTCGACGTTTAGTCATGCTGGCCACATGACCATGGAGACGTCTTCAGATAGCGCTGGCTCTTCTGCTTTGAAACAGAGATGAGCACTGCACCCTAGAGTCAGGAACAACTGGCACATATGTGCAAGAGGAACCTTTACCGTCACCTTACATTTAGGCAAGAAAAACAAAATGCAGAGTTACAGCATAGGTGGTACCTTGCTCAATAGCAGTAACTGTGAGAGGGATCTTGGAGTCCTAGTGGACAACCATTTAAATAGGAGCCAGCCGTGTGCAGCAGCTGCCAAAAAAGCCAACACAGTTCTAGGCTACATAAACAGAGGAATAGAATCAAGATCATGTGAAGTGTTATAAGGCCTTGGGAAGGCCACAATTGGAATACAGCATTCAGTTTTGGCCACCACGATGTAGAAAAGATGTGGAGACCCTGGAAAGAGTGCAGAGAAGAGTAACTAAGATGATTAAAGACCTGGTGACTAGAAGGGTCACAGGAACTGGGTATGTCCAGTATAATGGAAAGAAGGACTAGGGGAGACATGATAGCAGTGTTCCAATATCTCAGGGGTTGCCACGAAGAAGAGGGAGTCAAGCTATTCTCCAAAGCACCTGAGGGTAGGACAGGAAGCAACGGGTGGAAACTAATCAAGGGGAGAAGCAATGCATGATCAAATTGAAAAGGTGCAGATGTGCACAAAAGTGTGCATGTGTGGATATGCGCGAAGGACATGCACAGACATGCGTGCATGCGCAAATGCATTGCAGAGACCTAAAGATCAGCCGCCTGGCGGGAGGCAGGGCATCCCAACACCAGCAGTGCAGCAAGAGGTACGGTCTTTTTCTTTTGTGAGCTTCTGTTTCGGCATTTGCAGGGAAAAAGAAGCTCACGAAGGAAACGCCACGGAGATCTGGCCTGGGGTCACAGGTGCCATAGGTGTCGCGTGCCATCGGTTCCCCATCACGGTTCTAGACCATGGTCTGTATGAACTCCATTCCTGAAAAGTTGCAGTGGGTCAGCCTGTCCTTTAAACAGCTGCCTTGCTGACAGCTACTTGAGAACGGACAGTATCTCAGATGCCAGAATGTCTCGATTATTTAATGCTCTCCTTTTATCCCCGTCAGTCTGGCCTGCCACCAATAAAACCCTGCTCTGAGGCTGAAAGTATCTTTTTCCATTCTCCGCTTCAAGAAAATTGGAGAAGAAATGTGTGTGTGTGTGTGTGTGTGTGTGTGTTTTATTTGAGCTGATAAATAAATAAAGGGAGACTAGTATAGATCTATTTCAAGCTATTTAGCTCTCATCAGCTAGCCATACCCTTACTGGGATTCGAACCTGGGCTGTTTTTACATGTTATGTAGTTGTGTTAGTTTCTAAGCTACAAGCTGCCCTCCCTTATCAGCTGAGCCAAGGAAATGATTAAGTGTTATCTCAAAGCACTTGGTATGCCCAAATGCAACTGCTTAATATGTAAAAACAGCCCAGGTTCGAATCCCAGTAAGGGTATGGCTAGCTGATGAGAGCTGAATAGCTTGAAATAGATCTATACTAGTCTCCCTTTATTTATTTATCAGCACAAATGCAACACACACACACACACACACACACACACACACACACGTATATGTGTGTGTGTATGTATATATGTATGTATATATGTATGTATGTATGTATGTATCTATCTATCTATCTATCTATCTATCTATCTATCTACCTACCTACCTACCTACCTACCTACCTACCTACCTACCTCATCAGCTAGCTATACCCTTACTGGGATTCGAACCTGGGCTGTATTACATATTAGGCAGTTGTATTAACCACTAAGCCACAAGGTTCTCCTCCTTTATCAGCTGAGCCAGGGAAATGATTAAGTGTTATCCCTGTCCTCCCTTCGCCCCCGTTTCCCCTCTTTTAGCAGCCATGGCCCTACCCTGCTTCATCCCCACACCTCTTTGTTCGGTCTGATTACCTTCCGCAGCAGCTGGTCCAGAATCTAGAAGGCAAGCTGACTGGAGTTTGCGGTGGCCCCCAACCAGCTGCCACTGCTGGGAAGCGGTATTCTGGCAAAGAAGCCTCCCAACCACCACCTCTTTGAGAACGGCTTTGCAAAGCAGCTCTCAAAGAGGCGGCGGCTGGCCACTGCCCGCTGGAACTCCTCTGATCGGTGAAAAAGCTGTTGCTGTCGCTGCCATGTCCTTTGCGCACGCACATCCTATGGCCCGACTTGCAAGGCAGTGGGATGTGCATGCGCAAAGAGCATGGCAGCGATGGCAACAGTTTTTTCACTGACCCGAGGACTTTTGGGTAGGCGGCGGCCAGCCACTGCCTGTTTGAGAGCTCCTTTGCAAAGTGTTGGGACCGGTTTGGGGACGTGGCCAGCCAACTATTGCTACTGGTTCATCGAACTCGGCCAAATTTCTGCCACAAGTTCAGGTGAACCGGTGCAAACCTCTTAGGAAGAATATCAGAAGAGCATACTCTGGTAGTGCCGTGAGTCTTGGACCCTTTACGCATGGCAGGAGAGAAAACTGAACCCCTTTCACAGGCGCTGTCTCCGACGTATTCTTGGCATCACCTGGCATGACAAAGTTCCAAATAGCCCAGTCTTGGAACATGCTGGAATCTCTAGCATGTTATACACTACCGAAACAGCGACGTCTACACTGTCTTGGACATGTCATGAGAATGGCCGATAGCAATAGCAGTAGACTTATATACCGCTTCATAGGCCTTTCAGGCCTCTCTAAGCGGTTTACAGAGAGTCAGCATATTGCCCCCAACAATCTGGGTCCTCATTTTACCCACCTCAGAAGGATGGAAGGCTGAGTCAACCCTGAGCCGGTGAGATTTGAACCGCTGACCTGCTGATCTAGCAGTAGCCTGCAGTGCTGCATTTAACCACTGCGCCACCTTGGCTCATCCGATGGTTGGATCCCGAAAGATCTCCTGTATGGAGAATTAGTGAAGGGAAAGCACCCCCAGAGGGAGTGCCTGCAAGAGGGTTCTAAAAGGTCTTGGGGATGGACATTAACAGCTGGGAAAACTTGACCTCTATCATTCAGCTTTGAGGCTAAAGACACAACATGTCCTTCTCCAATTCAAAGAGACACTTGTTCGGCAGGCTGAGGCAAACAGGCAATACCAGCGAAATTGGGGGTCTTGGCAGGGGACAGAATACATCTGCCCTCATTGTGGAAGAGATGGCCACTCTCAAATTGGCCTTATTAGCCACACCAGATGCTGCTTTAGGATCTCTTTCCAGAGCACGATACCATAGTCTTTTGAGACGGAAGGATGCCAATGTAATCAGAATGCGTGACCCGTCAAAACCGCGGACGACAAAATCGTGCTCGACGAAAGCGCGCATTTGACGTCATCACAGCGCGACGAAAAAAATTAAAAATTGAAATAAAAATAAAATTAAAGCAGTTAGGTAAAGGGTTAGGTTTAGGGTTAGGTTTGGGGGGGTTAGGGTAAGGTTTTCGCTTTATTTTTACATTTATCGATCAGAGCGCGATGTTTTCGTCGCGCTGTGATGACGTCAAATGCGCGCTTTCATCGAGCACGATTTTGTCGTCCGCGGTTTTGTGGTGGAACCATCAGAATGATCCTTGAGGAATGTAAAGTTCTCCACTTTGGGAGAAGTGGGGGGGGTGGAATTCTAGATTTATCTCTTTCTCAACTTCCTTCAAACTTTCTCCCGTGACATCTGTTCGTTCGTCCTTCCTTCCCAAACGCATCCGGGATTCTCTAACCTCGAATATGCGGGCGTATATTTATTTCTTCGGAATAAATTCATTTGGAGTTATTAGCAACTAAGAGTGGGGGGGAAATGGAGGGAGGGAGCGAGGGAGGGAACCGATTTTTCATTGTTAGGTCAGCGGAGCAGGAGCAAACAAGTAATAATCCGCTGTGTTGCACAAATCAAAAGGTCATTCATTAGTCATCCATATTAAACCCGAGTTGTGAAATGTTCTCTTCTGTTTAATAAAGGAGCCGGAATTAATCTTAACTTAGAAGAACAGGGCGAACACGTGATATCCCCCTCCCTCCCACCTCCTGCAGACAAATACCCGAATCTTATAATATTCACTGACAACATGTTAACACGGTGAAACAAAGAAGAAAGGTGAATGTGGGGTTTTTTTTGTGTTAAACACCTTCAAAAGAACACATACAGGTGGCTCTTGACTTACAGCGTCGCAAATTTGAATCGTCACTAAACGAACGGCTAAAAGTCTGTAGAGATTCTCCGTCATCCAGTGGTTGTCCCAAAAGTGCTTTTTCGGGAGGCAATTGGACTGTCTTGTTTTTTCTCTTGAAGGCGTTTCGCTTCTCATCCAAGAAGCTTCTTCAGCTCTGACTGGATGGTGGGGAATGGGAGGATTTATATTCCTTGCAGACAGCTGGTCCTTTGCATCCTTTTAGAGGGTCGTTGAGGCCACTTGGAGGTTTATCTGTGTCCTTAGGGTCTCCTGAGTGGTGCAAATGGTTCCTGTAGCCTGCAATTTTTTCCCTCTGGAAATCCATTCCTCCTCCCACCCCATTCCAAGGGTCTTCATCCCAAGTTGCATAGCTAAATGTCTGTAGAGATTCTCAGTCATCCAGGTCTTGGATGTCCCAAAGATGCTTTTTCAGGAGGCAACTGGACTTTCTTGTTTTTTTTCCATTTGAAGACTTTTCGCTTCTCATCCAAGAAGCTTCTTCAGCTCTGACTGGATGGTGGGAATGGGAGGATTTATATTCCTTGCAGACAGCTGGTCCTTTGCATCCTTTTAGAGGGTCGTTGAAGCACTTGGAGATTTATCTCTGTCCTCAGGGTCACCTGAGTGGTGCAAATGGTTCCTGTAGCCTGCAATTTTTTTCCTCTGGAAATCCATTCCTCCTCCCACACCATTCCAAGGGTCTTCATCCCAAATTAGCAATAGCAATAGCAATAGCAGTTCGACTTATATATTGCTTCATAGGGCTTTCATCCCTCTCTAAGCGGTTTACAGAGTCAGCAACTTGCCCCCACAGTCTGGGTCCTCATTTTACCCACCTCGGAAGGATGGAAGGCTGAGTCAACCTTGAGCCGGTGAGATTTGAACCGCCGAACTGCAGTTAGCAGTCAGCTGAAGTGGCCTGCAGTACTGCACTCTAACCACTGCGCCACCTCGGCTGTTATAATTGTATAGCTGAAAGTCTGTAGAGATTCTCAAGTCATCCAGATCTTGGTTGTCCCAAAGGTGCTTTTTTCGGGAGGCAACTGGATCTTCCGGTTTTTCTTTGACAATGTTTTTTTTTAATTTATTTTTTATTTTTTATTAACAAACATGTAAAATACACACACATACAAAACTTAGACGTACACCACATTTACACAATACAATACAAACAGGAGCTTCCTGTTCTTTCCAATAGCAATTATCAATCGATACCGCTCACCTTATATTATTTCCCCTTCTATTGTATTTCATTTGGATTTCACCTTTCTTAACCCTCTTATTTTACTCATAACTATTACTTTTTGAGTCTTGTTATATTCCTTCATTGATTCTTGTTTCTTTCCTCCATCTACCTATACCATTTATCCCATATCTGGTAGAATTCTGATTCTTTTTTTCCCCTGGATTTCTTTAGTTAGTTTGTCCATTTCAGCACAATCCATAAACCTTTCTTATTATTTCATCTTCGCTTGGAATTAATTTGTTTTTCCATTTCTGGGCAAAGGCAATCCTTGCCGCCGTAATTATATGTAGTATTAAATACTGGATTTCTTTTTTGTATTTTGCAGACATTATTCCTACTTTAAAAAAAACTTCAGGTTTCCATTCTATTTTAACCCCTGTTATTGCCTCCAGCCAATTTTTGATCCTTTTCCAAAAAAATTTAGCCTCCTCACAGGTCCAACATAAATGACCCCAGAGAAGGGGTGGGGGAGTGGCCATCATCATCCGAAGGTCATTAGTTCCTCGTAGGATCCCTGCTCTGGAGCTTGTCGGGTGTGAGTTCCTGTTGGTGAAGTTGGACCTTGAGGGTCAAGTGGGCTTGTTGTTAACGTACCTACCTCCCAACAGCATTGCAACAGCCCTCCCCTCGCTCCTCGAGTCAGTAGCCGAGCTGGCGGTAGAGTTCCCCAGGCTTATGGTGCTGGGGGATTTCAACCTGCCTTCGCTTGGTGAACACTCTGATGGGGCGCAGGAGTTCATGGCTTCCATGACAGCCATGGACTTGACCCAAGTAATTCGGGGTCCGACTCACTCAGTGGGTCACACGCTTGACCTCGTATTCCTCTCGGAGCAGTGGAGACGTGATCTAGATTTGAAGGGCATTAAGATCTTGCCCTTGTCATGGTCTGATCACTTCCTATTGAGGCTTGACTTTCGGAAGCCAATCCCCCACTGTAGGGAGGGGGAACCAATTAGGTGGTTCCGCCCCAGACGCCTGATGGACCCTATGGGATTTCAGACAGCGCTTGGAGAAATACCTGTCGCTCTCGCCCACAGTCCGGCGGAGTCCTTAGTCGCTGCTTGGAATACAGTGGCGGGGGGGGGGCTCTAGACCGGATTGCGCCTTTACGGCCTCTCCGAGGCAGCGGATCCAGGAGGGCCCCTTGGTTTACCGAGGAACTCCTGGAGATGAAGCGCCAAAAGAGACGCCTAGAGCGCCGCTGGAGGGCTAATAACTCTGAATCTAACCGAGCACTGATGAGAGCCTATATCAGGACCTCTCTCGTGGCAATACGGGCGGTGAAATGTGCACATTTTGCCGCTCTTATTGCATCCGCTGAATCGCGCCCAGCCGCCTTGTTTAGAATAGCCCGCTCCCTCTTGAAAGGGAGGGATGCGGATGACCCTTTATAAGGTAGAGCTGAGGAATTTGTTCAGTTTCTAACGGATAAAGTTGCTCGGATTCGGACGGATCTAGACTCCAATTGCACGGTACCAGCCGAGGTACCGTGGGAAGGTCTTGAGCAGATTTTATGGAGCGAGTTTCAACTTGTCGCTCCTGAGGAAGTGGACAAGGCCATGGGAGCGGTGAGTGCCTCTACTTGTATACTGGACCCGTGCCCCTCCTGGCTGGTTTCGACCCGCAGGGAGGTGACACGTGGCTGGATCCAGAGGATAGTTAACACCTCTCTTCGGGAGGGATCCTTCCTGCACCTCCTAAAGGATGCGGTGGTGAGACCCCTCCTGAAGAAACCTTCTCTGGACCCAGCCATTTTGAGTAACTATCGTGCAGTCTCCAACCTCCCCTTCGTAGGGAAGGTTGTTGAGAAAGTGGTGGCCTTTCAACTCCGACGGACCTTGGATGAAACCGATTATCTGGATTCCTTTCAGTCAGGTTTCAGGCCTGGCTACAGCATGGAAACTGCTTTGGTCGCGCTGATCGATGATCTCTGGCGAGTCAGGGATAGGGGTCACTCCTCTATCCTTGTGCTTCTTGACCTCTCAGCGGCCTTCGATACCATCGACCATGAGGAGGAAGAGGAAGAAGAAGGAGGAGGAAAGAAAGAAGAAGAGGGAGGAGGAGGAGAAAGAGGAGGAGGAGGAAAGAAAGAAAGAAGAAGAGGGAGGAACAAAAGAAAGAGGGGGAGAAGGAGGAGGAGGAAAGAAAGAGAGAAGAAAAAGAGGAGGAGGAGGAGGAGAAAAGAAAGAAGAAGAGGGAGGAGGAGAAGAAAGTGGAGGAAGAGAAGGAGGAGGAGGAGAAAGAGGAGGAGGAGAAAAAGAAGAAGAAGAGGGAGGAGGAGGAAAATAACCCCACGGAATGTGGTTTAGAACTTTATCTTTTTGTGAAATTGTATGGTCACAAGCAACCAGAAGCCTTGGGCAGCCTCTAAACAGATGGCATCCATAACTTTCTAGAGGGTTTCATCTCCAGCATGGATCAACATCCTTGATGGGTACAGCTGTTATGCTGGCCGGAAGCCAAGCGATCCGTTTTCCTTGGAAGTAACAGGAGAGAAACATTTCGGAATACGACTCTTAACCTCAACGTTGCTGGTCAGGCAAGAGAATTCTTCCTTTTTCCCGCGTTCTTGCCAGAGCAAAGTTTGGAATTGTAGAACAAGTGAGATGATGTGAGCAACTGAACTCTTTTTAGAAACTGCGGCACAACAGCCAGGACAAACTGCCTCCTAGTAAGCGAGAGCAGGTGGTCCTCAACTTATAACCTTTCATTTGGTGGCCATTCCAAATCACAACAGCGTTGACCTTGTAGGAAGTTAACACCTGCTCCTCTCCTAGGAAAATGAGATCTTTTAGAAAATATTTCCCCCTAAAAGGGAGGCAGAAAGTCAGCTCCCCTCACCTTTGTCAATGGGCCATTAAGGCCCGAGGCAGTCTACTCTACATAACAAAGATCGACACCTCCTTCAGGCAGAGCCCTGGTAGGAAATGCTCAAAGCCCTTTACCCATCTCACCACAAGGCACCTGGGAAGATTACATCACCCGGCAAGGCTCAACCAAGCCTGGGACTCAGGACAGCCTACAGAGTTGCCCCTGCATGGCCCCATGGGAGTCTTGACAACCAATCAGGACACAAGCTCATATTCAAAAGCCCAGAGAGGGTATAAAACTCAGGCGCTCTCAGCATCTCCGCCCCTTTTCCTCCCAGGAGCTCAAGCCTTGTGGTCCTCTCCATCATCAATAAACCATCTTTCCAAGCAGCCTCCATGTTTCCAGTGTCTTTCTCCCCACTTGGAACTGAACCCAGATGGAGATTTCTTCCAACAACATCCTGAATTCAATGCTGCTTTAATGTCAAGAGCCAGTTTGGTCTAATGGGGCTAGGCTAGAAGTTAAGAAACAGGGAGTTGTAGTTCTGCCTTAGGCATGAAAGCCAGCTGGGTGGCTTTGGGCCAATCACTGGGAGTCAGTGAGTTCTAGTCCTCTCTGGGTGACTTTGGACCAGTCAATCTCACTCAGCCCAACCGACCTCCCAAAGTTGTTATTGTTGTTGTGAGGGGAAAATATGAGGAGGAAGTAGCACTGTGTGTGCTTGCCACCTTGAGTTATTTGTAGCATAATAAAGGCAGGCAGGCAGGCAGGCAGGCAGGCAGGAAGGAAGGAAGGAGGGAAGGAAAGAAAGAAAGAAAGAGCAAGGAAGGAAGAGAGAAAGAAAGGTAGGAAAGAAGAAAAGAGAGAGAGGAAAGAAAGAAAAAGAGAGGGAGGGAGGAAGAAAGAAACAGAGAAAGAGAGAAAGAAAGAAAGAAAGAAAGAAAAGAAAGAAAGAGCAAAGAAGGAAGGAAGAGAGAAAGAAAGGTAGGAAGGAAGAAAAGAGAGAGAGATGGAAAGAAATAAAAAGAGAGGGGGGAGGGAAAGAGGGAGGGAGAGAGGAAGGGAGGAAGGAAGAAACAGAGAGAGAGAAGGAAAGAAAGAATGAATGAAAGAAAGAAAGAAAGAAAGAAAGAAAGAAAGAAAAGAGATATATAGAGAGAGAAAGAGAGAGGAAGGGAGGAAGGGAGGGAGGAAGAAACACAGAGAGAGGGAAGGAAGGAAGGAAGGAAAGAAAGAAAAAAAGAGGAAGGAAGGAAGGAAGGAAGGAAGGAAGGAAGGAAGGAAGGAAGGAAGGAAGGAAGGAAGGAAGGAAGGAAGGAAGGAAGGAAGGAAGGAAGGATACAAAATTTCTCAATCATACCCAATTCTGATTGGAATAAATATAATGCTAAACTGGAATATTTTGAACTGCTAAGTAGGGAAAAGCAATTCTGGCCACCAATTCAGGACAGATATCACCAAAACTGGCTTTACACATCCTTTCTTATGGAATTCTTATGGAGGTCATCCTTTCCTGTCCTAGTCTTCAAAAATTGAGTATGTATGTATGTATGTATGTATGTATGTATGTAACACACTAAGCATAAATTCATCATTGTATCCCAGCAGGAAGAGCATCAAAATACCCCAGTTAGATGTAAGTACTTGTTATATTCTCTCTCCCAGCTGGATGTACATATGTTTTAATTCTGAAATTATCCGCATGATTTCCCTTTTCTGCCCTTTTCTTTTCCAAGAACTTCCCTTGGGTGGCTTTCTATTTTAGTTTGAAAATCCAAGGTCTGAATCTCGGTGTTCTTCCGATGGATGCATCTTGTTCCCAACAGGTCCATAGATTACATTTTAATTCTTCGGCATATCAATATTTAATTGCCTTTGGCAGACGCATTTTGCCTCAAACTTTGGCTGCATCCCTCAAGCTGATTGGAAGGGCGCATCGCGGGAACAGTTGTGTTCGCGATAATTATTTTGCACACCCAGGGTTTTCCATTCTGGTAAAGCAGATTTTGTCTTTCTTTCTTTTCTTTTTCTTCTTTCAGCCTTTTTTTTTTCATTTTTCTTTCAGCATTTTCTCCGATTAAACCCCTTGAAATTGTGTCTATGCTCACCCAACCTTAATTCTAAAGAACAATTGTGTGGATGTATGTTACCCTGGAGATTAATTGAACTTTGAACTAGTGAGCCAACGTTATAGAATACAAAATAACAGAGTTGGAAGGGACCTTGGAGGTCCTCTAGTCCAACCCCCTGCATAGACAGGAAACCCTGTAACATTCCGACAAATGGCTATCCAATTTTCTTCTTCTTCTTCTTCTTCTTCTTCTTCTTCTTCTTCTTCTTCTTCTTCTTCTTCTTCTTCTTCTTCTTCTTCTTCCTCCTCCTCCTCTTCCTTCTCCTCCTCCTCCTCCCCTTCTCCTTCTTCTTCTTCTTCTTCTTCTTCTTCTTCTTCTTCTTCTTCTTCTTCTTCTTCTTCTTCTTCTTCTTCTTCTTTTCATTAAAGTAGACATACCCAGTTCCTGCAACCGTTCTTCATATGTTTTAGCCTCCAGTCCCCTAATCACCTTTGTGCACTCTTTCTAGAGTCTCCACATCTTTTCCACATCGACCAAAACTGAATGCAGTATTCCAGTATTTCTTATACAGTAATTAACACGCTCTGATGCTAAGGAGTTCTACTCCCCCTCCCCACCTGAAAAGAACTCTGTTCCAACTGCCACTTCTCTCACATTCTGTTACCTCAGTTCAAACTGGCAGATGTTCCACTCTTTCATTCAGCAGTGGTCTGAGGCTCCTTACAGTACTAAAAATCGGTATCTCACCAAAATAGACTAGATACCTACAAAAAAGGGGTAGACAAAGAAAAACTGATGTTTGTACAGGTAGTCCTCAACTTACAACTGTTATTGAGCCCAAAATTTCTGTTGCTGAGTGAGACAGTTGTTAAGTGAATTTCGCCCAATTTTACAACCTTTCTTGCCACAGCTGTTAAGCAAATCACTGCAATTGCTAAATTTGTAACCCGGTTGTTAAGTGAATCTGGCTTCCCCATTCACATCGCTTGTCAGACAGTCACAAGCGAGGATCACGCCACACACACACACACACACACACACACACACACACGGGACACTGCAATGGTCTCAAATATGAGTTGGTGGCCAAGCGTGTGACTTTTGATCAGGTGACCATTGGGATATCACAACAGTCGTAAGTGTGAAAGGCGCTCATAAGTCACTTTTCTCAGTGCCGTTGTAACTTCAGATGGTTACTAAATGAACTGCTGGTTGAGGATTACCCGTACTAGTAGAACAGTCACACAGGAACAGATCATATGGAAGAAGACTTGGAAAAGTGACAGCAATAAACAACTGAGAATTGGTTCTTTCCAGAAAAGCAACAAGGAAAACTACGTCTAATTTTCTTTATTGTTGATCTTGGCTTCAAGAGAGAGAGAGACAGACAGACAGACAGATAGATGACAGAGAAAGAGACAGAGACAGAGAAAGAGAGAGACAGAGAAAGAGAGACAGACAGACAGAGAGA
This sequence comes from Thamnophis sirtalis, assembly GCF_051295495.1. NCBI lineage: Eukaryota > Metazoa > Chordata > Lepidosauria > Squamata > Natricidae > Thamnophis > Thamnophis sirtalis. The sequence goes on from NW_028261390.1 coordinate 5,358,444, forward strand.
CAAAGAGAAAGAGAGAGAGATAGAAAGAGACAGACAGACAGAGACAGAGAGAGATAGAAAGAGAAAGAGAGAGATAGAAAGAGAAAGAGAGAGATAGAAAGAGAAAGAGAGAGAGAGATAGAAAGAGAGAAAGACAGAGAGACAGAAAGAGAGAGAGAGAAAGAGAGATACACAGAGAGAGAGAGAAAGAGACAGAGAGAGACAAAGAGACACAGAGAGAGAGAAAGAGACACACAGAGAGAGAGAGAAAGAGAGAGAGAAAGACAGAGACAGACAGACACAGAGAAAGAGAGAGAAACAGAGAGAGAGATAGAGAGAGGAAGAAAGAGACAGATACAGAGACACAGACAGACACAGAGAAAGAGACACAGAGAGAAAGAGACACATAGAGAGAGAGACACATAGAGAGAGAGAGAGGGATATGAATATATTTTTCCTTTGCAATATTTCCTGCTTAATTGCAATCCTGCCTCAATCTTTTAAAAAAATGGCCCAACTGTCATCTTCTTTCTATTTAATGTTCCTATTCATTTGCTCAATATGAAGACACATAATTTCGCTAATAAATCTGATCTATCTGTGAGTGTAGAGAGTAACTATTTCTAATTAGTTTGATCAAAGATTCCTTCTGTCGTGGGTGAATAATAGGAGCAAGCCTAATTAAAAAAAAATCTAAAACATTTTGAGGCAGCAGGGTTACAGCGGGGTAAGAAGGAATATTTGCAAGGACGGCCGATGTTTCTAATATTATATGAACGTCAGATGCCTCATCTACCCTCTAAGGAATAAGTCTGTTTTCTGAATTCTGTTCCCATTCTTAAACCATAAAAGAATTCAGTTGATGATCGAAGTAAAGTTATCTTGACTCCTGTGGACCCTTGTCTACTTTTCAATGGATTAGCTATAATATGATAGCAATAGCACTTAGATTTATATATCACTTTACATTAATTTACGGCCCTCTCTAAGCAGTTTACAATCATGATTTTGCAGATGAAGACTTTTCTTTAAAAGGGCTTCCTCATTTGCACACCTGCTCTGGAAACGTGTCTCTTTGGTTTGGAGTAGAGGTGGATTCCTAACGGTTCGGACCGGTTCGGCTGAGTAGGTAGTAATTCAGCTGGCCACGCCCCTCTACTGGTTCCATTGGCGGTGCTGCAGGCGGCCCCATCTTGTTTCTTTTTTCACTACCGTATTTTTTGGAGTATAAGACGCACCTCTTTTTCCCTCAAAAAAGAGGCTGAAAAATCTGGGTGCTTCTTATATGCTGTATTCAGTGTATAAGAAGCACCCAGATTTTTCAGCCTCTTTTTTGAGGGAAAAAGAGGTGCGTCTTATACTCCAAAAAATACGGTAGTGAAAAAAACCAAGATGGGGGCGCCTGTAGCCTCCCGAAACCCCGCCCCTTCACCAAAATGGCCGTGCATAGCCTTTAGGAGGCCTTCAGAGTGCTCCTGGGGGCTGGGGAGGGCAGAAATGAGCAAAAGATGGGCCGCACCCCCCTGTACATGTATTTTCCATATGCACCCCACCACCCCTATATGCACAGCAGAGACCCAAAAATCAGCTGGCCAGCAGGAGGCGCACGTGCATGCATGAGGAATTGTGCTTGGGTGATGGCTCGTCTGTCATAGGTTCGCCATCACCGTGGCATGACAAAACCGCGCTCGACTAAGCCGCGCCCGATTAAACCGCGTCGCTGATGTCATCAACAGGGCGACAACAGCGAGCGCGGAGAAAGAAGGGCGCTTTAAATAGTGCTTTGAAAGCAAGCCGATTCAACTTAAGGTAAGGGTTAAGTTTAGGGTTAGCTTTAGGGTTAGGTTTAGGGTTAGGTTAAGGGTTAGGTTTAGGGTTAGGTTAAGGGTTAGGGTTAAGTTAAGGGTTAGGATTAGGTTTAGGGTTACGTTAAGGGTTAGGTTTAGGGTTAGGTTAAGGGTTAGGTTTAGGGTTATGTTTAGGATTAGGTTTAGGGGGTTAGGTTTAGGTTTAGGGGTTAATTTTAGGTTTAGTGTTTACAGCGTGCTTCTGTCTCCGCGCTGTTGTCGCCCTGTTGATGACGTCAGCTACGCGGTTTCGTGGAGCGCAGTTTATCGAACGCGGTTTTGTGGTGGAACCCGCCATCACGGATATAGGGTTTCCTGTCCGAGCAGGGGGTTGGACTAGAAGACCTCCAAGGTTCCTTCAAATTCTCTGATTCTACTCTACTCCACTCCACTCCACTCCACTCTACTCTATTCTACTCCACTCTACTCTACTCGATTCTATTCCTTACCCTGATTTTGGAAAAGCAGAGACGTTATCGATACCTCGCCAAGGAGGCTTATCTTAACACTCAGAGTCCTGCAGATTGTCACAGGAACTGAAAAAGAAGGAACCATATTATTATTTTTTTACAAAAAAAGGGGAAGCTTACCCTCTTTCAAAAAAACCCAATTCCACTTCCCCATTCATTGACTTAGTAGTTTTTTGAGTGCCCTGGGCCACTTCTGCTACATCCAGCTGAGACAATGAATAAAGGAAACACTAAAAGGAACCGTTCCCCTTTCTAGTGTATTGTTCACAATTAGGCCCACTTAAGTTGTTTTTTTTCCAAAAAGTTAAGTGCAGCAATTGAACTCCACTTTGTAATATGACTTTTCACATCCCGGAGGAGTTTATTGTCTAGCCCAGAGAAATCAGTCATCTTCTAGAAATACGAAGATAGTTCAATCTGTTTTTCAACCCCGGGTCATCCCATGGAGCAGGGGAGGGTCTTTGGCTGATTTTGGACACTGCTACTCAGCAGCTGAAGACCGACGAGTTAGTATTTTACCATCAAGGAGTTCAGAGATGTAGGCAAGGGTAGGAAGTTGAAAATACATTCAAAAGGCAGAGCATCGCAAAAAAATAATAATAATCACAGACTATATGAAATACATGCAACTGTACTTTCAAAGAAGGGACACGGTGGCTCAGTGGCTAAGACGCTGAGCTTGTTGATCAGAAAGGTCAGCAGTTCAGAGGTTCAAATCCAGAGGTGGGTTGCATCATCCAGGACTAAAGTTGTTCTAAAGTATTTTTTTTTCCAAGAAGCAACTGGACTTTCTGGTTTTTCTTTGAAGACTTTGAAGAAGCTTCTTCAGCTCTGAATGGCTGGTGGTCCTTTCAACACAGTCCTTTCCACAGTTCCAAGAAAGCTTGCACCACTCAGGTGACTCTGATGAAACAGATAAACCTCCAAATGCTTCAAAGGTAAAGGTAAAAGTTCCCCTCGCACATATCTGCTAGTCGTTTCCGACTCTAGGGGGTGGTGTTCATCTCCATTTGAAAGCCGAAGAGCCAGCGCTGCCTGAAGACGTCTCCGTGGTCATGTGGCCGGCATGACTCAATGCCGAAGGTGCACAAAATGCTTTTCCCTTCCCACTAAAGGTGGTTCCTATTTTTCTACTTGCATTTTTTACATGCTTTCGAACTGCTAGGTTGGCAGAAGCTGGGAGAAGTCACAGGAGCTCACTCTGTTACGGGGCAGTAGGGATTCGAACCGCCGAACTGCCGACCTTTCTGATCAACAAACTCAGTGTCTTAGCCACTGAGCCACCACGTCTCTCTCCAAGTGCTTCAACAGCCCTCTAAAAGGATGCAAATGACCAGCTGTCTGCAAGGAGCATCAGTCCTCCCATTCCCCACCATCCAGTCAGAGCTGAAGAAGCTTCTTGGATGAGAAGCGAAACCTCTTCAAAGAAAAATCAGAAAGTCCAGTTGCCTCTTGAAAAAAACACCTTTGGGATTTCTGTTGACTGTAACTTTCCCATTGATGGGTGGGTTCCTGCCAGTTCTAACCTTTTCTATAGAAGAGGTTCCACAAATCTACAGTGCTGTTTAGAACCGGTTTCAGCTCCCTCCTCCCCACCCATCCGCACATCATCAAGATGAAGAGCGAGAGGAGGAATTCTGGGAGTTGAAGTCCACAAGTCTTAAAACTGTCAAGTTTGAACACCCATGGGGTTTGTTTTTTTTCTAAAGAGTTAGGGGTGCAAAGGTCTTGTAACTCGACAGCTTTAAGACTTGTGTGCTTCAAATGCCAGAGTTCCTGAGCCAACATGACTGGAGGAGGAATTCTGGGAGTTGAAGTCCACAAGTCTTAAAACTGTCAAGTTTGAACACCCATGGGGTTTGTTTTTTTCTAAAGAGTTAGGGGTGCAAAGGTCTTGTAACTCGACAGCTTTAAGACTTGTGTGCTTCAAATGCCAGAGTTTCTGAGCCAACATTTTGGTTGCTAAGCAAGAGCGTTGTTGAGTGAGTTTCACCACATTTTACAAGTTGGCCACTCCCACCCGGTCACATGGCCAGCAAGCCACTCCCACAAAGCAGGCCACACCTACAGAAGAGGTTCTAAAAAAAATTGAAACCCACCACTGGTTCATTGGCATTTGGTATTGGTATTTGGTATTTATTCGATTTGTAAGCCGCCCTTTCCCCGAAGGGACTCAGGGCGGCTGAACAAAAACCAGGGGAAGGGGAAAAACAAATACAGAAAGTAAGACAAACAGGACAGTGATACAACAGTTTAAAAAAGCACAGCAAACACAACAAATTCGAGTAACTCAACCTCAGGCTTGCTGGGACAGCCAGGCCTTAACGGCTGTCCGGAAGGCCTGAAGGGTGGCGAGGATCTGAATCTCCACGGGGAGCTCGTTCCAAAGGGCCGGAGCAGCCACAGAGAAGGCTCTCCTCCGGGTGGTCGACAGCCGGCATTGGCCGGCAGATGGAATTCGGAGGAGGCCTAATCTGTGGGATCTAATGGGTCTGTGGGAGGTAATTGGCAGGAGGCGGTCTCTCAAGTACCCAGGTCCAATACCATGTAGGGCTTTATAAGTAATAACTAGCACCTTGAAGCGTATCTGGAGACCAATAGGCAACCAGTGCAGCTCGCGGAGGATAGATGTGACGTGGGTGTACCTTGGCGCACCCACAATCGCTCGCGCGGCTGCATTCTGGACCAGCTGAAGTCTCCGAACACTCTTCAAGGGCTGCCCCATGTAGAGCGCATTGCAGTAGTCCAGTCTTGAGGTCACAAGGGCATGAGTGACTGTTGTAAGATCCTCCCGGTTCAGGTAGGGACGCAATTGGTGCACCAGGCGAACCCGGGCAAATGCCCCCCTGGTCACAGCCGACAAATGGTATTCTAAAGTCAGCTGTGGGTCCAGGAGGACTCCCAAATTGCGAACCCTGTCTGAGGGGCGTATAATTTCACCCCCCCCCCCAGCCTGAGAGATGGGATACCTTGCCAATTTGTGGGAGGAAAAAAACACAAGCCACTCGGTCTTGTCAGGATTGAGAGCCATCTTGTTAACCCCCATCCAGACCCTCACATCCTCCAGGCCCTGACACATCACGTCACATTTCTCTTGTCACCTTTAAATGTGGTCCCAGATGTCTTCAGTTTTTAACTACTGTGTATGCAGCCTTTTATCTTTTACATTGACACAGAATAAACATCTGGTCTCCATTTGAAATGATTTCACTTTAGGTTAATTAAAGGAAGGAGAGATTATCAAACTTTGAGATGGGGACTCCTTCCCCCCTCCCCTACGAATTCTTGATAAAACTGCTTTAGAAGCTGGAAGAATAGGAAGGATCGCTGTTCGAGGGCTGCAAATGGCTTTGGTTTGCCCAATTCTAAATCCCAAATATTCTTCCCTCTTCCTCCACTATTAGAGCATGGGAGATACGGAGAGAAAAAGGCAGATTATTGTTATTATTATATGTACTTGAGAGACCGCCTGCTGCCAATTACCTCCAATAGACCGATTAAATCCCACAGATTGGGCCTCCTCCGAATTCCATCTGCCGGCCAGTGTCGACTGGCGACTACCCGGAGGAGAGCCTTCTCTGTGGCTGCTCCGACCCTCTGGAACGAACTCCCCACGGAGATTCAAACCCTCACCACCCTCCAGGCCTTCCGCAAAGCCCTTAAAACCTGGCTGTTCCGACAGGCCTGGGGCTAAAGAGCTTTTGCCCCCCCCCTCCTCGAATGGTATGACTGTTGTGTGTTTTTTAAATTATGTATTGCTATGTTTCGTCTTTTATTTTCTGTCTGTACCCCCCTTCCCTGATTTGAATTGTGAGCCGCCCTGAGTCCCCTTTGGGGAAAAGGGCGGCATATAAATGAAATGAAATCAAATCAAATCAATCAAATCGCATCCAGAAAGCACACACAGGTAACCGATTCAGCAGGATGCAATAAGCCCTTTTTTGAAAAAAAAAATTTTTTTGTTAAACAGGTTTCTTTTTTAAAAGACAAGAAATATATTTTTTGCAATTTCCTTCTGTACATTTCCACCTCCGTATACATCCATTGCAGGGGTGGGTTCCTGCCAGTTCTAACCCCCCCCACCCCCCAAAAAAAGTTTCGATATTTAGATCCGAATAAAAAGTGGCTGTTTAAACAAACAACGAAAGACTCAAACAAAAAAACTTTTTAGGAAGCGGTGGCACCAATTGGGAAACGACTGGGAGACACCGAGTTAAAGTTGAGATCAAGTACATCAATCCAAATAGTCTCCTAACTCCCCGTTGTGGCTTTTAAATCACCCAAAGGCACAGCTTGTGGTGAAGAACCTCAAGTCAAACTTTAGTGCTAGCAATATAATGCAATAAAAAAAGTATTACGTTAGGAAGGAATGCTAAGCAGCTTGAGAGCTAGATCAAGCCAACAGCCTTGAAGAGGGATTTGGAAACACATTGGAAAAGCAAAACAAAATATATTGATTAAGAGCAATGCTGGTTCTTTCCATTTCAAAGACATGAGGGGGCTTGGAGGTCCTTCAAGCTTGATTGATTTCTCTGTTTCTTCATCTCTCTTCTTCTTTTAGCAACAGTCGCCATGCAGCAGGAGAGTTGTCTTCCGTTGAAGGCGATCGCTACCCATGAGAGTAGAGTAGAGTAGAGTAGAGTAGAGTAGAGTAGAATAGAATAGAATAGAATAGAATAGAATAGAATAGAATAGATAGAAAGTAGAGTAGGGAGTGAAGTGAAGTGGAATGGAGTGGAGTGGAGTGGAGTGGAGTGGAGTGGAGTGGAGTGGAGTAGAGTAGAGTAGAGTAGAGTAGAGTAGAGTAGAGTAGAGTAGAGTAGAGTAGAGTAGAGTAGAGTAGAATAGAATAGAATAGAATATAGAGTAGGGAATTGAGTGAAGTGGAATGGAGTAGAGTAGAGTAGAGTAGAATAGAATAGAAAGTAGAGTAGGGAATGGAGTGAAGTGGAATGTAATAGAATAGAATAGAATAGAATAGAATAGAATAGAATAGAATAGAATAGAATAGAATAGAATAGAATGTGGAGTAGGGAGTGGAGTAGAGTAGAGTACAGTAGAGTAGAGTAGAATAGAATAGAATAGAATGTGGAGTAGGGAGTGGAGTAGAGTAGAGTACAGTAGAGTAGAGTAGAATAGAATAGAATAGAATGTGGAGTAGGGAGTGGAGTGAAGTGGAGTGGAGTGGAGTGGAGTAGAGTAGAGTAGAGTGGAGTGGAGTGGAGTGGAGTGGAGTGGAGTGGAGTGGAGTGGAGTGGAGTGGAGTGGAGTGGAGCGGGAGCGGGAGCGGGGCGGGGCGGGGCGGGGCGGGGCAGAGCAGAGCAGAGCAGAGCAGAGCAGAATAGAATAGAATAGAATAGAATAGAAAGTAGAGTAGGGAATGGAGTGAAGTGGAATGGAATAGAATAGAATAGAATAGGAATAGAATAGTGGGGTCTTGTCTAGGCAGTCTCTGAGAACTGGACGTGATTGAATAGAATAGAAGAAGGAAACATGTCATAAATTGGCAAAGGAGGCTCTCTAAAAAGACCAATCCTTCCATAGATGTCGCACTGGGAGATCTATCAGTAATTCAAGTCAGATCTCTTAATTGCTTTTCTGTTCAAATCAGTGATGGGTTGCAGGTGGTACGTCCTGGTACGGGCGTACCGGAGCATGTCCAGAGCACCGGGTGCCATTCTGGTATGGTGTTCTGGTACGGTGCTCCGGAGGGCCCATCTCCCTGCCCACACTCCTTACCTGTCTTTAAAGTCTTCGGCGCTTCCGCGCACGTGCACGGCGCATACAGCACCTGCACGACTCTCTGCCAAGCAGCTGGAGCATTGTGGAGGCTCACGGAGGCTCATGGAGGCGTCGCTGGATGGTAAGATGCATGCGTGCACTGCACGCATTCATGTGGAGGATGCCAGGACCCGTCCGGAACCCACCACTGGTTCAAATGCAGTAGACATATAAGAAAAAAGGGAAATTAATAGCGGTAGTAACCAAGTCCCCTGTTTTTGCTGTTAAATCTCCCATTATTTGGTATGCAGCTTCCAAAACTTTGAGCCTCTCAGATACGGTTTTCCCTACCAGATGAGTAGGAACATCTGTCCGTTGACTACATCAGAATTACACTCTTGTTTCTTCGGGTATTGTTTTTATTGGTTCGGTATCCTGAGTTAATATGACAAGTCTATTATTGCTCAGAGAGCTGTGATGAATTGCGCGAGGACGGCTTGTTGGTACGTTTGCAAACGGTGTACTCCTTTTGTTTTTAAATGCCCTGCTTGATCTCCCGTCATTTGCAAGGGAATATGAAAAGAAATGTTGCAAGCAAACTAATCTACGGTGGGGTGTTACGACTCCTTTTCATTCGTGTCAGAAATTAACTGCAACATGGGCAAATAACAGCGCAAGACAAAATCAATTACTCCAGAAAGCTAAGTAAAAATGGGCTAGAATGGCTCTTGCTATGTTTCGCTCCGTGGAAACTGAGTGTAAGCCAGCACCACTAAGACGCCACACAGCAGAATTGGGTTTGAGGCTGATCTAAAAATGTCCTGGGCATCCAAGTAACAAAACCAGGAGGAGGAGGAGGAGGAGGAGGAGGAGGAGGAGGAGGAGGAGGAGGAGGAGGAGGAGGAGGAGGAGGAGGAAGTGGTGGTGGTGGTGGTGGTGGTGGTGGTGGTGGTGGTGGAGGAGGAGGAGGAGGAGGAGGTGGTGGTGGTGGTGGTGGTGGTGGAGGAGGAGGAGGAGGAGGAGGAGGAGGAGGAGGAGGAAGTAACAAAATCAGGAGGAGGAGGAGGTGGTGGTGGTGGAGAAGGAGGAGGAAGAGGAAGAGGAAGTAACAAAATAAGGAGGAGGAAGAAGAAGTGGAAGAGGAAGAGGAAGAAGAAGTAACAAAATCAGGAGGAGGAGGAGGTGGTGGTGGTGGTGGAGGAGGAGGAGGAAGAGGAAGAAGAAGTAACAAAATCAGGAGGAGGAGGAAGAAGAAGAGGAAGAAGTAACAAAATCAGGAGGAGGAAGAAGAAGAAGAGGAAGAAGAAGTAACAAAATCAGGAGGAGGAGGAGGAGGAAGAGGAGGAGGAGGAAGAGGAAGAGGAAGTAACAAAATCAGGAGGAGGAGGAAGAAGAAGAAGAAGAAGAGGAGGAGGAAGAAGAAGAGGAAGAAGTAACAAAATCAGGAGGAGGAGGAGGAGGAGGAGGAAGAAGAAGAAGAAGAAGAAGAAGAAGAAGAAGAAGAAGAAGAAGAAGAAGAAGAAGAAGAAGAAGAAGAAGAAGAAGAAGAAGAAGAAGAAACAAAATCAGGAGGAGGAGGAGGAGGAAACAAAATCAGGAGAAGGAGGAGGGGGAAACAGAGGGAGGATAAGGAGACAGAGGGAAGAGAAGAAGGAGAGAAGACTGAGAAGGAGGGAGAAGGAGGAGGAAATAGATTGAGAAAGAGGAAAGAGGAGGGGGGAGACAGAAGGAGGAAGAGGAGGGGGAGGAGAGACAGAGGGAGAGGGAGGAGAAAGAGGAGAGAAAGAGGAGCAGGAGACAGAGGGAAGAGGAGGAGCAGAGGAAATAGGGGAGGAAGAGAAAAAGGGGGAGGAGGCAATAGTGGGAGAAAGAGGAGGGAGGAGGAAGGGAGACAGAAGGAGAAGGAGGAGGAGATAGAGGGAGAAAGAGGAAAGAGGAGGGGGAGGAGACAGAGGAAAGAAGAAGAGCGGAGGAAACGGGAGGAGGAGGAGAGAGGGAGAAAGAGGAGGGGGAAGGAGGAAGTGGAAGAGGCGGAGGAGGAGACAGAAGGAGAAGGAGTAGGAGGAGAGAGGAGGAAGGGGGAAACAAGAGACTTCCTGCAAACCTTGTACAGTCATGAGAATCACCATGAAAACATTTCAATAATCCTAACCATGACATGGAGAGTTGGAAAACTGGTTTCTAAAAGTAATTGATCAAGAATATTCCTTGGACAATAATGTTAAGAATAAGCAGATTTTACTCAGTCGATTCCCTTTTTCATTGCACCATATGAATGCCCTCGATTCTACCTGTCTTCCTGCCTGACTCCCTGCCTGCCTATTGTCAGGTAGGTGCTGAATGCACCAAGGGAAGCCGAGGTGGCGCAGTGGTTAGGGTGCAGTACTGCAGGCCACTTCAGCTGACTGCTAGCTGCAGTTCGGCGGTTCAAATCTCACCGGCTCAAGGTTGACTCAGCCTTCCATCCTTCCGAGGTGGGTGAAATGACGACCTGGATTGTTGGGGGCAATATGCTGACTCTCTAAACCGCTTAGAGAGGGCTGAAAGCCCTATGAAGCGGTATATAAGTCTAACGGCTATTGCTAACTGCTATAAGGAAAGCACCATACAAGAACTGCGTCTCGTATTTTCTCTACTTCGCTCCTAGCTTTTAGTTTGAGTAGCTCTGGTCCGTTTTCCACTAGACAGCTTCCCCCAGATTTTAAGATGTTGACAGATCTGTTCACTATTGCATGGTTTTGCTCGGAGCTCGGCGAATTTTTAATTTGACGTACGAATAAAGTGTGCTGGTCACTACCATTCTTGGAACTTTCCACCTTAGTTTATAGAAACTTCTCCCAAGCTGGGTAGCTTGTAAAGCCTGTTTAAACTACTCTGAGGAGTGGACAACCTGGAGAATCAAATCCAACAGAAGCCGAGTTAGCCCAATATAGATCTGTGTGGCTTTTTATTTTACGCAATCATCTCTTGGATCCGTTTAGTTTACTCACTGATTAAACATCTTTGGGGATTTATAGGGTCGGCTGACTGCGTCTCAAGGAGAATGCTTTTTATTTTTCAAGTTGCGGCAAAAAAAGAAGAGAAGAAGATGAATAACTTTTCTTAAGTGAACATTGGAAGCCATTGGAAGGAAATGTGCAACATTATTTGCTGCTTTCTCTTTTATTTGAATATCATCTTATTTTTTAGCCATGCTAATTGATGATGATGATGATGATGATGATAGTTTGCTAGACATATCATGCAGATTCTTTATTATCCCGCGATCGAAATGCCTTGGTAGACATTAAAATTGAATGCCACTTCCTTCGGCTGAAAAGTAAATGAGAAGCTGCCAGAAGAAATTGTGGAGGTCTTGATAATTTGGCTCCATTTTGCAATAATTCACTCTCCCGGTTCTCTCACTGTTGAAAAGTGCCTGAAGGTTTTCAAAGAATCCCCATTCTGAAAACACCACCAGCCTTCCTTCATCTAATGAAAGGAAGGAGAGAGAAATGTGAGCTATTTCAGACTTCAAGGTAAGGGAATGGTGTCAGTGTACTTCACAGCTGCAAATGGGACTTCAGTCTGGTTCGCTCTGTTTCATCCTTTCCCTTGTCATCACGGAGGCTCAGATGAAAGTAATTCCAAAAGTTTCATTTCTCCCCTTTGATATAGGATAGATGGATGGATGATAGATAGATAGATAGATAGATAGATGGATGGATGGATGGATGGATGGATGGATGGATGGATGGATGGATGGATGATAGATAGTGTGTGTGTGTGTGTGTGTATACAACCACACACACACATAGATACATACACAGAGAGAGAAATGTAGATAGATAGATAGATAGATAGATAGATAGATAGATAGATAGATAGATAGATAGATAGATAGATAGATGATAGATAGATATAGATAGATAGATACATAGATAGATAGACAGACAGACAGGCAGACACAGACAGATGATAGACAGATAGGATAGATAGATAGATAGATAGATAGATAGATAGATAGATAGATAGATAGATAGACAGACAGACAGACAGACAATGATAGATAGATAGATAGATAGATAGATAGATAGATAGATAGATAGATAGATAGATAAACAGATAATGATTGATAGATAGATAGATAGACAGACAGACAGACAGAGACAAACAGATAATGATAGACATAGATGATAGATAGATAGATAAACAGATGATAGATAGATAGATAGATAGATAGATAGATAGATAGATAGATAGATAGATAGATAGATAGATAAACAGATAATGATAGATAGATAGATAGATAGATAGATAGATAGATAGACAGACACAGACAAACAGATAATGATAGACAGATAGATGATAGATGATAGATAGACAGATAATGATAGATAGATAGATAGATAGATAGATAGATAGATAGATAGATAGATAGATAGATAGATAGATAAACAGACAGACAAACACAGACAGATAAACAGATAATGACAGACAGAAAGACAGATAGATGATGGACAGACAGACAGACAGATAAACAGATAATGAATGATAGATGGATGGATGATAATATAGAGTGTGTATTTATGTATGTATGCATGGTGTGTCTGTCTGTGTGTGTGTATACACATACACACACATATATACACACACACAAGAAAAAATGCTCTTTGAATGCACAGAAGCAAAAAATAAAGATGGCGGCTTCTATGGCGCCACCTGGGGAACCAGTTCGGGGGCGTGGCAGGCCTGGGTCGCTGCTGGTTCCAGTGACCCAGGCCAGGCCGCCAAACCACTATTGGTTCAGCCGAACCGGTAACAACCCACCACTGAATGAAGGCCATGGAGGCCTACTGAGGCAGAGCTGGTTTCGGTCACAGCTTGGAGCTTCTCTGCTTGGTCTCCTTTCTAATCTGAAAAAGGTCCCTGGGAGGCATTCCTTCATAAGGCCTCCTCTTGGGCAGGGCTGGGTGGGTGGAAGGCTACGAAAAAGACTACCGAAAACAAGAAAATGCATTCAAGGGCAGTGCTCAACCCCCAGAAATTAGGTGTACAAACCAGAAGAGTCCAATTAATTCCGGAAAAAAAGCAAATTGAGAGTAGTATCTTGGCCATTTTGGCTGAATGAGAATAGTTGACAGCGTGCAGAAAAAGGGCTGGGCGAGGGGGGATATATGGATATATTTTCTATGCAACGGCCAGATGTAGCTCCTACGGGAGGAAATTTCCAGTCAAGGGTTGTTAACCATTTTCCTACCTGCTGGGCTCCCAAATGGAATCCTTCCCCCCCCCCCCAACAGTTGTTATTTGTGGCAAAATATATGGGTAGGCATCGTGCAAATATCCCATATGTTTTCCTTCAGGGGGCCAGAGGCAGACTGGATGCTTATTAACTTTCATCCCTGTTACGTTTTGCTTTTGCCCCCTTCTGACTGGAGGGTGAGTGTAAGGGAATAGGGGTGTGGGTGTGGGAAGAGAGTGGGGGAGGGAGAGGGAGAGAGAGAGAGAGCAGAGAAACAGATAGAGAGAAGGAGAGAAATGAGATAGATAGATAGATAGATAGATAGATAGATAGATAGATAGATAGATAGATAGAAAGATAGAAAGATAGAAAGATAGAAAGATAGAAAGATAGAAAGATAGAAAGATAGAAAGATAGAAAGATAGAAAGATAGAAAGATAGAAAGATAGAAAGATAGAAAGATAGAAAGATAGAAAGATAGAAAGATAGAAAGATAGAAAGATAGAAAGATAGATAGATATAGATAGATAGAAAGATAGAAAGATAGATAGATATAGATAGATAGAAAGATGGGTGGGTGGGTGAATGGATGGATGGATGGATGAATATATAGATAGATAGACAGACAGAAATGAGAAAGAGAGAGAGAGGAGAAAGAGAGCAGAGAAATAGATAGAGAGGGGGAGAGAAATGAGATAGATAGATAGATAGATAGATAGATAGATAGATAGATAGATAGATAGATAGATAGATAGATAGATAGATGATAGATGATAGATGGGTGGGTGGGTGGGTGAGTGGGTGGGTGGATAGATAGACAGAGAGAGAATGAGAAAGAGAGAGAGGAGAGAGAGGGAGAGAGAGAGCAGAAATAGGATAGCCCGTTCCTTCCTGAAGAGGAGGGATACGAGCGATCCTTTGTGAGGTAGAGCTGAGGAATACGTCCAATTTCTCGCGGATAAAGTTGCTCGGCTTCGGACGGACCTGGACTCCAATTGTGCAGAGCCAGCCGAGGTACCGGGGGAGAATCTGGAGCGACATCTCTGGATTGATTTTCAACTCGTTACTCCTGAGGAAGTGGACAAGGCCATGGGCGCTGTGTGTGCCTCCACGTGTGCGCTGGACCCCTGCCCCTCCTGGCTGGTTGCGAACAGCAGGGAGGTGACACGGGGCTGGATCCAGGTGATAGTTACCGCCTCCCTTTGGGAGGGGTTCTTTCCCCCCGCATTAAAGGCGGCGGTGGTGTGACCCATCCTGAAGAAGCCATCTTTGGATCCAGCCATCTTAAATAACTATCGTCCAGTCTCCAACCTCCCCTTCGTGGGGAAGGTTGTCGAGAAAGTGGTGGCCTCTCAGTTCCGGTGGTCCTTGGATGAAACCGATTATCTAGACTCCTTTCAGTCCGGATTCAGGCCTGGCTACAGCACGGAAACTGCTTTGGTCGCAGTGACCGATGATTTCTGGAGAGCCAGGGACGGGGGTCATGCCTCCATCCTAGTGCTCCTTGACCTCTCAGCGGCCTTCGATACCATCGACCATGGTATCCTTCTGCGACGATTGCGTGAGGTGGGGATGGGAGGCACCGTCTTTCGGTGGTTCTCCTCTTACCTCTCGGATAGGTCGCAGTCGGTGTTGGTTGGAGGGCAGAGATCGACCCCTAGGCCCCTGAAGTATGGGGTACCACAGGGTTCGGTCCTGTCTCACTAATAAGATTCATATTATTTATTTATTCCCTATCTGGTCCTCTTTTCCTGAATCCCAAATGTTGTCTTTCCCCTTTAAATGTTTTGTTGTTGGTGTGTAAGTTCAGCAGTGACAAATGATTGCTCCATCTTGAAAGGCATTCTTTGCTGGGCCTTTCAGTAATTAATAACAATTAAACTAACATGTGGGCCTTTTTTTTGTAGTACTTTCAAAAGCCTTGGCAAACAAAGATTAAGTGCCTTCACAGCAAAGACAAGTTGTTGATTTCTCTTATGTTTATTTAATGGATCAACATGCTTTCCACCCAAGTGCACCTTGTCCTTCTCGTCAAGCAATTAACATAAATTTACCCGGGCAATTTAGCCATATAAAGAAAGTGAATAAATATTTTCCCAGCTATATGATTGGAACAAGCTTTTAATTAAGCCTTATTAAGGTTCACCATATGCTTTGCATATGCTAAGCCCTTAAGTGTGTGCCTCCTTCTTAAAGAAAGCTTCAAACAACTTGGGAGGAAATTACAGCGCTCAAAACAGGCTACACAATTTGCCGTTAATACAAAATTGCAGACACGGAAGAGATGGCCATTATTAGAAAAGCATTCGCATTCTAATGAATGTTTGGACACCTTAATGATGACTAAACATGTAGGATGCATCTTAGTCTGCATTAAAAAAAATTGTATTGCTATGGCCACATTTTTAATATTGCGAATAATGTAAGTTTTGGGTTTTTTTGCTTTCATCTAACCAAAACTATTTGCATCCGTTCTCCTAAGGTTCTGCTATGATTTTAGAGGACTTCAAAGCAAGAATTGTAGTAGGATATCAAAGGCTTTACATTGTGGGGGAAAAACGTCCTTCTGGGTTCAGCTCCAAGTGGGGAAAAAGACACTGGAAACATGGAGGCTGCTTGGAAAGATGGTTTAAGGGCGGACAGGACCACCTGGCTTGAACTCCTGAACCGAAAAGACGTTGGGTGAAAAAGAAAAAGAGAACGAGATGCTGAAAGTCCCTGGTTTTATGCCGTCTCAGGCCTTTGATCTTGAACTTGTATTCTGATTGGTTGTCAGACTCCCATGGGGCCATGCAGGGGCAACTCTGTAGGCTTTGAGTCCAAGGTTGGTTGAGCATCACTTCTTCCCAGGTGCCCTGTGTTGAGATGGGTAAAGGGCTAATACTATCATGCCTTAATCCCATCATCCTGGAGCTGAAGGGGGAAAATCTTTGTTATGTAGAGTATCTGACTCAGGCCTTTTAATGGCCCATTGACAAAGGTGGGATCTATTAAGAGTGAGTCTGTTTCCTACTTAAAAACATGTTTCTCCATTTCTTATCCAGGGAAATATAATATTCTGCCTTTTCAATATTTCCTAAGATATTTCATTTTTCTAGGAGTGAGGTGGGTGCTACCTTCTTTAAACATATTGTTGCAAAATGGTCCTAATGTCAAAGTAAAGAAAAATAGCAAAGAATTCTGTTTCTTTTGGTTTTTTTTTAGAGTTGTTAGATCTGGACTAGAAAAAAAAGTGGGGGGGGAAGAATCATTAGATGACAACAAACTTTTTTGTGCCTCACTGCTGCCATCCAGTGGACATCTGGAATTTTGCAGATTTTTTTAAAAAAAGAGCTTTGAGGGGCTGCCACAAAGAAGAGGGGTCGGCATATTTTCCAAAGCACCAGAATACAAGACAAGAAACAATAGGTGGAAATTAATCAGGGAGAGAAGCAACCTAGAACTAAGGAGAAATTTCCTAACAGTGAGGACAATTAACCAGTGGAACAGCTTGCCACCAGAATTTGTGGATGCGCCATCACTGGAAGTTTTTAAGAAGAGACTGGACAACCACTTGTCTGAAATGGCCGATGGCATTGATGGCAAATATTTTCAGCACCGTGTGCCCAAACCGGAAGCCGGAGCTCCAGAAACTCAAAGGCTAGCTGGATGGCACCCATATGCCAGTTTTTCGGGCCATTTTCTGCCAGGAAAATGGAAAAACAGCCTGAAAACAGCCTGAAAAATACCCTGAAACAGCCCCAAAACAGCCTGAAAACAATCTGGAAAATGACCCTAAACAGTCTGAAAACAATCTGGAAAATGACCCAAAACAGCCTGAAAACAGCCTGAAAAATGCTCTGAAACAGCCCCGAAACAACCTGAAAAACAGTCTGAAAAATGACCCCAAACAGTCTGAAAACAGCCTGAAAAATACCCTGAAACAGCCCCAAAGCAGCCTGAAAACAATCTGGAAAATGACCCCAAACAGTCTGAAAACAGCCTGAAAAATGCCCTGAAACAGCCCCAAAACAACCTGAAAAACAGTCTGAAAAATGACCCAAAACATTCTGAAAATGGCCTGGAAAATGCCCTGAAAACAACCTCCAAAACAGCCTGAAAACAATCTGGAAAATGACCCAAAACAGTCTGAAAACAGCCTGGAAAATGCCCTGAAACAGCCCCCAAACAACCTGAAAAACAGCCTGGAAAATGCCCTGAAACAGCCCCCAAACAACCTGAAAAACAGCCTGAAAAATGCCCTGAAACAGCCCCAAAACAACCTGAAAAACAGTCTGAAAAATGACCCAAAACATTCTGAAAATGGCCTGGAAAATGCCCTGAAAACAACCTCCAAAACAGCCTGAAAACAATCTGGAAAATGACCCAAAACAGCCTGAAAACAATCTGGAAAATGACCCAAAACAGTCTGAAAACAGCCTGGAAAATGCCCTGAAACAGCCCCAAAACAACCTGAAAAACAGGCTGAAAAATGACCCAAAACAATCTGAAAATGGCCTGGAAAATGCCCTGAAAACAACCTCCAAAACAGCCTGAAAACAATCTGGAAAATGACCCAAAACAGCCTGAAAACAATCTGGAAAATGACCCAAAACAGCCTGAAAACAATCTGGAAAATGACCCAAAACAGTCTGAAAACAGCCTGGAAAATGCCCTGAAACAGCCCCAAAACAACCTGAAAAACAGGCTGAAAAATGACCCAAAACAATCTGAAAATGGCCTGGAAAATGCCGTGAAAACAACCCCCAAAACAGCCTAAAAACAATCTGGAAAATGACCCAAAACAACCTGAAAAACAGCCTGAAAAATGCCCTGAAACAGTCTGAAAATCATTTAACTTATCAACTGCAGTTATTCACTTAAGAACTGTGGCCAGAAAGGTGGTATATAGTGACCAAAGTTACAATGGCATTGAAAAAAGTGACTGATGACCATTTTTCACACTTAGCGACTATTTTCACACTTAGCGACCATTGCAGCATCCTCATGGTCACGCAATCAAAATTTTGATGTTTGGCAACAGTTACAATTTATATTTGTAAGTTGTAGTTATGTTGAAATAAAAAAAAATATTACAATACTATTTTCGCGTTGTATGAAAATTTTTGTTGCTCCGTATAAAAATTTTAATCAATTCCCCCCCCCCCCCCCGGTCAAAGGTGTCCCTCTTTACCAATCTGAAAATCTGGTCACCTTATGAAAATGGCCTGGAAAATGCCCTGAAAACAACCCCCAAAACAGCCTGAAAACAATCAGGAAAATGGCCTGGATCGGCTCCCAAAACAGCCTGAAAAACAGCCTGAAAAATGGCCTGAAAACGGCCCAAAACAACCTGAAAAACAGCCTGAAAAATGACCCAAAACAGTCTGAAAATGGCCTGGAAAATGCCCTGAAAACAACCCCCAAAACAGCCTGAAAACAATCTGGAAAATGGCCTGGATCGCCCCCCAAAACAGTCTGAAAAACCGTCTGAAAATGGACTGAAAAATGGCCTGAAAACAGCCTGAAAAACAGCCTGAAAAATGGCCTGAAAACGGCCCAAAAAACAACCTGAAAAATGGCCTGAAAACAGCCTGAAAAATGGCCTGAAAATGGCCCAAAAAACAGCCTGAAAAATGGCCTGAAAACAGCCTGAAAAATGGCCTGAAAACAGCCTGAAAAACAGCCTGGAAAATGGCCTGAAAACGGCCCCAAAAACAGCCTGAAAAATGGCCTGAAAACAGCCTGAAAAACAGCCTGAAAAACAGCCTGAAAAATGGCCTGAAAATGGCCCAAAAAACAGCCTGAAAAATGGCCTGAAAAACAGCTTGAAAACCGCCCAGAGAACAGCCTTCTTTTTGCCCTGTTTTCTGGCACTCCGGTGCCTGCCAAAAGCAGCTGCTGATGGCGTGCGTGCCCACAGAGAGGGCTCTGGGTACCACCTCTGGCCCAAGTGCCATAGGTTCGCCATCACGGGCCTAGGATCTCCTGCTTGAGCAGGAGATGGACTAGGAGACCTCCAAGGTCCCTTCCAGCTTTATTCTGATTCTTACACAAACCCAGGAAACTGATTGGTTTAGTAATCAACCCAGGAACTTTAACTACTTCCTCTACAGGTGGCACTTTATCTTAGATTGCAGTTGGCTTTTCTCTTGTCTTCCTGGTCTTTATTTTATTTTGGAAACTGAATTGAAATGCCTGGAAGTTTGTGAATTGGTAACTTACTGCTACCTGGGGAGTTTTGGGTAGGTTGCCAAGTGATGATGATCAACTTTCCTCATTTGGACCCCCGTTACTGTATATATACGGCAGGAAAACAATGGCAACTAATGAGAACTAATGAATCACCCAAAAGTAGCACTTCGGCTCCAACAAAAGGCTGAGCTGACAGTTTGAGAAGAGACAAAAAAATAAATACCTGCTGAGAATGTGCAAATAGGCTGTAAATTACCTAGGATTCTAGTAAATGAGACAGCTCCCAGTGCAGAAGATCGAAAGAAATCATTAGTCGAATTACTGCTCCTTCTGAGAGCATTCTCCGTTCTCTAATCTCTTTTCCACCAGGATCCGTATTTAAATTAGTATCTTTTTTTAGCTTTTTAAAAGTTAATTACTCCCTTTATGATAATAAATTATCTAATTCATCCATCCATTCATCATCTATCTACCTGCCTATCATCCATCCATCTATCCATCCATCCATCCATGCATCTATCCATCCATCATATATTGTAAAAGGGGAGTTTTTAGATAGATGATAGATAGATAGATAGATAGATAGATAGATAGATAGATAGATAGATAGATAGATAGATAGATAGATAGATAGATAGATAGATAGATAGATAGATAGATAGATAGATAGATAGATGTAGGTGATAAGTAGATAAACAGACAGACAGGCGGATAGTCAGATGGATGGACATACGACAGACAATAGATGGATGGATAGATGGATGGATGATGGATGGATAGATAGATGGATAGATGGATGGATAGATGGATGGATAGATGGATGGATAGATGGATGGATAGATGGATGGATATAAATAATAGACACAGCCATTTAGATAGATAGGTAGGTAGGCAGGCAGGCAGGCAGGCAGGCAGGTAGATGATAGATAGATAGATAGATAGATAGATAGATAGATAGATAGATAGATAGATAGATAGATAGATAGATGATAGATAGATAGATAGATAGATAGATAGATAGATAGATGATAGATAGATAGATAGATAGATAGATAGATAGATAGATAGATAGATAGATAGATAGATAGATAGATAGATAGATGTAGGTAGATAAGTAGATAAACAAACAGACAGGCAGATGGACAGGTGGATGGACATACGACAGACAATGGTTGGATGATGGATGGAC